>NC_066884.1:27556715-27606715 GCF_022985175.1 Labeo rohita | reverse complement strand
GGAGTAGTACTAAACTGAAAGAAGGTACTGTTATACGGTTGTGTTTCTGTAATGAAAATATTCTCATATTACAAAATCTTACATTTTGAAACAACCGTTATGTGGACTGAAAATATTTGACCCAAATGATTCATCAGTTTTAATATTACTATACTAATTTACACAGTGTTGGGTTACAAGTTACTCTAAAAAACAATTAATTACTTGTTACTTCAACAATGTAATTAGATTACTGCACTACTTAGTCATCCATTTCATGAATTATTCTTAAACTGACCAAAGTATTTAAAGGAAGAAGGTTATATTTACGATATATATTTTCACAATAAATGTTACATTTTGATGTTAAATCCACTGTTTTATATAGGATTGTTCTATAGTCTATACATTATTTAAATACAGTTACATTAGAAGTAAATGTAATTAAATTTTAAATTACAGAATAAAATAGTAATAATCCCTTACTTTACTTTTTCAATCAAAAAGTAATTAAATTACAGTAATTAAATGCTTAGTAATGCATTACACACTGTACACTGTAAAAAAAAAAAAAAAAAAAAAACATTTGTTGAGTCAACTTAAAATTATTTCTGTCCCAGCTGCCCTAAAATTTTAAGATCAGTCAACTCAAATAAATTTAGTCAACTTTAAATGTTAAGTTGTACTAAGTAACAACTTAGATATTTGTGTTTGTTAAACTTAAAAGCTGGGTAAGCAAAATTTTAAGTTGAATCAACTCAAATATCTAAGTTGTCACTTAGCATAACTTAACATTTCAAGTTGAATAAACTTTTTTGGAGTTGACTGAACTTAACATTTTAAGGCAGCCAGGTAACAAATTATTTTAAGTTGACTCAACACATAGTTCTTTACAGTGTATATTGAATATACTATATATGGGTAATTTCTGGGATTCTGTAATATTTCAGCTTAACTACATATGAATAATTCTCTAAATACCCCACATCATTAGGTAGCCTACATACCTAACCTCCAACAAGTTAGATTTTCCCATCTTAGGCGTTTTATTAGACCTTGTATTATTTTTAGATTCAGATTTAAACGGATAAAATGGGGTTGGCTTTAAAAAGGATTTTACACAAAACTTGTTATAAAACAAACATGGAGCTACTGCTCATGTGTATCTCATAACAATTTAATGACAAAAAAGTAACATTTATGATCATTTGTATGGGATTGATAGATAAGTTGTGTGTCCATGGTGTTTATATTTTGAAAAAAAAAAAAAAAAAAGTTTTCAATTTGGATGTTTAACCAAAACCCCTATTATATTGTGTTAGTCCTTAACATGTCAGGTGGTAATCAGCAAGAAATGGTGACGGGGTTGAAGTTTGAAGGGAAACGTTTAAAGGGAAACAGCTTTCAGTTTTAATATTCAGTTTTGTTTCTCTGATATTATTACTCATCTCATATCACTTACGTATTATTGCTCTTTTGTTGGTTTTGATTGCTTCTGTTGCCCTCATTTGTCTTTTTTCTGCTGTTGTGGGTGCCATTTATGACGTAGGATGCTTATGAACGTTAACTCTAATTATAACAAAAATATAACTATATTTACTGAGACCATCACTGTTTTATAGTTTTATTTTAATTAAAATTATTGATAAATAAGCTGAATAACTCTACCCTGTTACAAGTTTACAATGAGAAATATACATACATGTGACAGGGTTGAATGTCATGGGGTTGTGTGTGTGTGTGTGTGTGTGTGTGTGTGTGTGTGTGTGGTATTTATCACGTTACAGGGAACAAATGTCCCCACAAGGATGGTAATACCAGTAAATTTTGACGTTGTGAGGACATTTTTGAGGTCCCCATGAGGAAACAGGCTTATAAATCATGCAGAATAAGTTATTTTTCAGAAAGTAAAAGTCTCCTGTAAGGGATAGGTTTAGGTGTAGGGCGACAGAATATACGGTTAGTACAGTATAAACCATTACGCCCATGAAATGTCCCCATAAAACAAGAAAACACAAAGTGTGTGTGTGTGTTTTAAACAAAATCTCAACTGCTCCTTGTATAGTGTAAAATAAAATTTTGAAAGACAGTAATGTTCAGTCTTAACTTTATGGCGTTGTTAAGTTTAACAGTACCCTCCCTGACTATAATACACCTAAAAAAAAAAAAAAAAAAAAAAAATGAATAAAAAGTATGATACTACTGCACTGAACTATTAAATTTACCTGAATGACCAGACCTGTGTTTCTCGTAAATGATGTCACACATGGGTGTAGTCTAAAAAAATTATAGGTCTAGAATGACTAGTGTGACGGGGTTGAGTTCAGACTAAAGTACATATTTATATAGTCCGTTTGTATATAAGATCTTGGATATTTTTACCAAAATATTTTTCACAAGAAAGGAGCACAAATAAATACTTCCGTTATTGCCAAAAAGTATAGACACAAAGCATAGCCTCAGGGACAAGACAAAACGCTTGGTGAAAGATTATTTTATAATGACAATTATTTAAATGCAAGAATTATTTTTATTTATAATAACAGGCATACCAGTATTGCGAACTTCATTTTGGTGAACCATCATTTTAAAAT
This sequence comes from Labeo rohita, assembly GCF_022985175.1. Lineage (NCBI taxonomy): Eukaryota > Metazoa > Chordata > Actinopteri > Cypriniformes > Cyprinidae > Labeo > Labeo rohita. The sequence goes on along the minus strand of NC_066884.1, from coordinate 27,604,142 downwards.
GTCTGGGAGACTAAAATATTACCGAATTGCAGGAATTACCCACATTACTAATGTGCATTGTGTTACTCCCAAAAATTCCTCAGGCTTTTATTTTGAACGTGCAGAATTGAAGGTGCCATAATAGTGCCTTCCTTCACGTTGTTTTTAGCGTTACTGCCGAGGGTGATTTAATTGTTATTGTTCGCGGGCTGATTTTTCAGCATACACGTAAACAAATGAAAGTACACTGAGACACGCTTCAAATACGTGACAGGGAAGCACGTTCACAGGTAACGTTACGGTTTGTACGTGTTTTGTCATCACGTGACAGAAATACCTCGTTTATTTGGGTACGTTCTGTCTGGAACGGTCTAAAGATTAGCCAGTTTGCTAGTCATCTCAGTGTAGTTAAACAAATAAAAAATGGTGCGTTATTCCTCAACCACTACACTAATCATGAAAATCTGCTTAGTATTTTTGAGTACAGCTCATGTCATAACATGCGTTGTTGTTGTTGTTATAAATGTTTTGGTTGTGGATGGCTGATGCTGGGGTGATTGAAAGATAGTGACAGTCAGTTTGACTGTTTTACTATGTTGCGTACAAGAGAAGACACGGATGCTAGTCATCTGACAGTCGGTTAGATTATATTATTTTCATGTACCTTTTGTGATGTGTTGTCGCATGCGCATCTTCATATGATGCTGGGCAGAAAAATAAAAGCAGATGTTGTGAGAATTTGGGGGTGACAGTCGCTCTCTGTGTCTCATCCCAGAGCAAATCTGAACAGGCGGAAATATGAATGATGCGGATTCAGCCACAAGGAAGCATGCGAGTTCTCGAGAGCTACAGAGTGAGTGCACATTTGTAAATGTTTATTGTGAGATGATGACGTGGATACTAGTGAATTTCCTAGAAAAAAGTTCCATCCTACGCGTGTTAAATCATCTTTCTTTAGCTCCCAAGAATGAGGATGCCTACGAGATTTCCATTCCTTTTGAAGACAACAACTTTGATCAGCAGGGAGGCTTTTACAACCAGAATGACCAGAACTTTGATGGTCAGTTCCGTTTAATGTCATACTTATCATTGTTTGTGTTTTAGCGAATGTTAAAGTTTTATTTCACACAAAAATGAAAATTCTATGTCGTTCCAAGCGCATTAAAGCCCGTTCACACTCATTGACTACATATTAGCATCCACACCAACAGACTCAATCGCGTCTTGCTTAGGCATTGCAACAATCATTAAGACTTTATGCTTTCCCACCTTATTCTTCAACACAGAAGTAAGTCTATGGGCGAGACTTCCGGTTTATTAGTGGCTATAGGGATTTAAGGAGAAGAATAACAACATGCAGTAAACTTTAAAACTTTGGACTGCAAAGCAGTGCGTTTATAATTAATATAACAACTTAAAATAACATGGTAAGACACCAATTTGCAATAGCAAGCAGCAAAAGGAGGTTTTGGACAGCTAAAAATAGCTGGATGGATGCCACCGGAAGCCAGACCTGTAGACCACTTATCTGTTTGTAAACATTCGGGATGCGCGCGCAGCATGGTTGCAGAAAACCCGGGAGAGATAGCCTTTACAGCTAGAGAATTACAAGGATATGGCACAAAATACTTAGATTTAAAAAGAGTATAGATTATATTGATTAGATGTCATTTTCAAAATGTTATTCGCATATTACTAGAGCTTGTCACCCATCGATAAGCACTGTTATTCAAAGAAATTGGCGTTAGATAGTGGGATAGTGTTACAGATCTGAAACCGGGATGACGTTTTTACGGGCGGTTCAATTGGCAGTCTATAGAGCCATGGAATAAAAGAATAAAAAAGGTAAATTTGATTTTATATTTCAAAATCCTGACTTTATTTTCGCAATTCCGAGACTATATCCCACAAATCTGGAGGAAAAACAACTCGTCATTCTCTCTTTTCCTTTCGGCTTATATCCCACACTTCTGGCTTTTTCCCTTTAGAATTAACAAACTCATTAAGTTAGTTTTGTTAAATTGAATCAGAAAATCCAAATTAGTAGATATAAACTTGCATTTGTGAGGAAAAAAAGGTTAATAGTAATAGGTTTAAATAATATGTCATGCTGTGACAGTAGGGCTAATACAGTACATCCCCTGTGAACAGCATATGTGACCATGGACCACAAAACCAGTCATAAGGGTATATTTTTCAAAATTGAGCTTTATACATCATCTGAAAGCTGAATAAATAAGCTTCCCATTGATGTATGGTTTGTTATGATAGGAACATATTCATGGCCGAGATACAATTGTTTGAATATCTGGAATCTGAGGGTGCAAAAAAATCTAAATATTGAGAAAATCACCTTTAAAGTTGTCCAAATGAAGTTCTTAACAATGCATATTACTAATCAAAAATTAAGTTTTGATAAATTTGCAGTAGGAAATTTACAAAATATCTTCATGGAACATGATATTTACTTAATTTCATTACTTATTTACTTGATTTTTGGCATAAAATAAAAATCAATAATTTTTTGACCCATACAATGTATTTTTGGCTATTGCTACAAATATACCCCAGCGACTTAAGACTGGTTTTGTGGTCCAGGGTCACATATGTGAATATTATGTAGACCTATTGTTGAAATCAAATTTATGCTTTAAAAGTAGAGTAATCATAGCAGTTTTCATCCATAGTATGTCCGTTTAAACGTCTGCGTTTAGCTTCAAATGGCGTCTTTGACTACAGTATTGTGTACAAATTATTTGCATTCCGATTTGACATCAAAAGGCACAAAAATATTTTTTCTCTTATTCCATGGAGTTTACCCGTTTACCTCCACTTGCTTCCATTGTTTTTCTGCAACCACTATGCGCGCGCAGCTGCAAGTGACATCACTGTGACGTCTACTCGAAATTGGATTATAAAATTTGCATCCACACTTGTTAAATAAAATAAAGTGGATAGCTGTCGTCCATGGTGTGAAAAGCCCTCAAGACTTCCCTTCATCTTGGAAACACAATTAAGATATTATTAATATTATGTCATATTTCTTCTTAATATTGAATGTCATCGGTTCTCTCAGATCAAGCATGCATAGTTGAGCTTCCAAGTTTACTGTATTTGTGACCCTGGACCATAAAACCAGTCTTAAGTAGCATGGGTATATTTGTAGCAATAGCCAGCAATACATTGTATGGGTCAAAATGATCCATATTTCTTTTATGCCAAAAATCATTAGGATATTAACTAAAGATCATGTTCCATGAAGATATTTTGTAAATTTCCTAAAGTGAATATATCAAAACTTAAGTTTTGATTAGTAATATGCATTACTAAGAACTTCATTTGGACAACTCTAAAGGTGATTTTCGGCCAAATATTGTCATATCCTAACAAACCATACATTAGTAGAACGCTTATTTTATTCAACTTTCAGATTATGTATAGACAAATTGACACTTATGACTGGTTTTGTGGTCCAGGGTCACATTTGATGTGCTCTATGTATGTGTGTCGATTAATGTTTACATATTTATAAAAGCTTTAATTATTCTTTATTTAAAGCAGTTGTGTCCCTTGGATTTCAAAGACTTGTTTCTTGTGGATTACTTTTATGATTTGTACTTTTCGATGCCTGAAAGCTTCGGTTTCATACACTTTGAGTGTATGTGCAACAATAAACAGAATATTAAACACGTTTTCATTTTGGTTCCAAAGATTATATAATGACAGAATTACATTATCATTTTAGGGTGAACTATCATTTAAGTGCCATTTATGTCAACGTGATGATATTTGCTTGTGTTGCGATACAGGTAGTGATCCGCCAGCACCGAGCAGCTCGTACCTGTTAATCACTAACTTGCGCACACAACTGCAGATCTCACTGGAGAAAAATTCATGGCTGCAGAAACGCATCGAGGACCTGGAGGAGGAGAGAGACTTCCTGCGCTGCCAGCTCGATCGGTTCATCTTCTCAACCAAGAGTCAGGAAAGCAACGGTGAGGCGAGGACAGAACCAGAGGGAGAGAAGAGACAGAGAGTGGGTGAACACTGTGCTAATAGAGGATATTTAGTGACACAAGAAAAAGTTAGTAGATGTGGTCAAAGGTCATTTGAGAAATAGTGGAATGTTTGGGAGAGCTCTGTCATGTTTTGTCTTAATTTGTCATGTTTCATCTTCGTTTCGTCTTAGTTTCCCATAAACGCTGTTTTATTTATGTAGTTTCATCAGTCATGCATACATGCTTTGAGTAGTGAAAGACAGGAAGTGGAATATCTAAATTTATAACATAAAATCACTACTGAATAAATCTTATATGGGCAAATTCAGGAAGCGCTCTAATAATCTAATTCCAATCTACAATCTACTTACATCATGCCCCATTTCTATGTGTATTAAGTGTATTCTAGACTATGCTGTGACCGTCCACAAATAATGATGATAAACAGTTTTATTTTAAAAATACTGCAGAGTTTATTTGCAAAAATCATGTTTTGTTTTTTTTTATTAGCATGTTTTCATTGCGTTACCTGTATTTTCTTTTTAGTTATTTTTACTTAATCAAACCCAACTGCAGTTTGATTGAGATTAACTGGAATGCACAATGAAAAAACATGATTTTTGAAAATGGTTAAAAAGTGAGTTATCTGTTTTTGCTAATGAACTCTTCAATTATGTTTTTATACACTTTCTTGATCATGGCTGCAGTAAATCATCATATGATGCAGAAGTCAGGCTGGGTATTAATGCAGATTTTCCAAATACTGATGGGAAGACAAAAACTGATTTTTTCTTTTTCCTGCAGGTAATGATTCTAGGAGTTTTTCTTGGAGAAGGAGAAGAGAAAATGATCGGGGTAATTATACTATTTATATTAGTGTATACTATATTAATGATTTATATTATTATAGTTTTGATTAATATTTTAAATAAGCTTTTATTTGTATGTTTTCAGCTTTCATTTTAGTTACATTTTTAGAAATTGTATGTTCTTTTGAAATTTTCTATTAGTTTTTTTTATATTACTACTTAGGTTTCATTTATTTTTATTTCAGTTTTAGCTCACATTAGCTTATTTATTTCCTTATACTTGTTTCATCTAATTTTCATTTATTTAAAAATTTCATCTAATATTTAAATTAAGGCTTTATTTTAATTAATAAAAATGTTAAATAGTTTTATTTAGTTATAATAAAATAACAATAACCCTGTGCAAATAAATCCTAACTATTAATAGTTCGAAGATGCTTGTTTTCACTTCTGACCAAAAGTCTGTGCTATGTTGTGGAAGCCCGTTTCTGCCACTGAATTAAAAAAAAAAAAAGTTATTGCGACTTATCTCACAATTTTGACTTTTTTTCTCAGAATTGTGAGATATAAACTGGCAATTGCGAGTTAAGTCAGAATTGTGAGATATAAACGTGCAAATCTGTGAACATATCAGTCTTTTTTTCACCTCATAACTGGACTTTATAACTCGCAATTGCTAGTTTGTATCTCATAATTCTGGGAAAAAAACTCAGAATTCTGAGATATGAAGTCACAATTGCGAGAAAACAGTCAGAATTATGAGTTTATATCTCGCAATTCTGACTTTATTTCTCGCAGTTGTGTTTGTATCTAGCAATTCTGACTTTATAACTGGCAATAGTGCGTTTATCTCACAGTTCTGAGAAAAAAAGTCAGAATTGTGAGTTTATATGACATAATTCTGAGGAAAAAAAAAAGTCAACTTGCAAGATGTAAACTCGAAATTGCAAGAAAAAAAGTCTTTGTGAATTGTGAGATAAAAAGTCGCAGTTACCTTTTTTTAATTTTTTTTTTATTCAGTGGCAGAACCGGGCTTCCATACTATGTTGTCCTAACATGGTACACTTTTTTTTTTCTTGTTTCTAGTCAAAATATATATAAAAAAACAAACAAAAAACAACTTAAATCAAGATGCATTTACTAGATAAGCAAAATGATAAAGGATATTTAGTCTTGTTTCCTGGGGGAAAAAATCTAAAAATAAGTGAATTTTGCTTAAAACAACCAGTGGGGTAAGAAAATAATCTTGTTTTAAGAGTATATTCCATAAGCCACTGGCAGATAACTTTACTTGTTTTAAATTCCTGTAATTTAGATTTTTTTTTTTTTAGGAAACAAGACTAAACATCTTGCGTCGTTGTGCTTATCTAGTAAATGCATCTTGATTTTGACTAGAAACAAGACAAAAATGCTAAGTAAGATAAGCCTTTTTTGCAGTGGTGAAAGTCGTTGCTGCAATATAAAGATCACAGGGGCTAGCTGCATAAACTATGCCACTATGTTAAGACTTTGTCTTTAGAATTAGTCTGACCAAGGGTAATGTGGACATATGGTGGAACGAAATGTCGTGTCTTGCAGGACCACGGTGCTATATAAATAAACATAAATATGACCATACCTACACTAGACGTAGAAACAATTTTTTAAACCTATACAGCTAACTATACACATACTATAAATAACTGACTATACATACACATAACCTAAGACTATACAAGGAGTTTACATAATAACTGTGCATGATAATGTGCAGAAGAGGTATTTAAAGGTTAAGAAGCAAATAGTGCAATATGATTTGTGGTGCATTGACAGTAAACATTTGTTAAGTACTTATTAGGTTCTTGTAACATAGGTTTTTAAAGGTTCATGAAACCCCAGACTACTTTTTCTGAGATTTGAGCAGAGGTGTTTGTGTTGCACATCATATATGACAATGTTAGCATCCATTAATTTTAATTGTTGGAGAAAACTGGTTAATTTTGAGCTTTTTTGCTGTATTTTCATCTTCCGGGTTTAAAATCTACATTGTGCTAACGTCACACTTTGTGACGTGGCAATAGACTATAGTACATCGATGACGCGTCGGTGTCTCGTAATTATTCATGAGGCTGCGCGTTCTTATCCTATGAGAAGACGCTTCGTCTAATTATTCACGACAGCACGTGTTGACTTGCTATGACCAAGCGGCAACCTCCTGGTCTCCCTCTTAAACCCAATGCGGAAATGACTAAAACTGCAATTCATCGACTGGCTGTTAGAGACTGGCTGCAAAAAGGAGTCAATCCCATAGACTCCCCATGTTAAAATGCCCAACTTCACAGCAGAAAAAAATATGTTTACCGCCTGGTACAAAAAGTGGTTGAGGTCTATATAGCAAATTTTGCCCTTCATGTCAACTGTTAGGGGGGTGAATTTTTTTTAGAACTCATCCGTTTAAATTATATTAAGCCTTAAAGTTCTGCATAATTTAGGGCGTGGCCACTTGAGTGACTGGTGGATTGCCACTGCTGTCACCACCGTTGTGCTAGGCGGGCGTGGTTTCAGCAACCGGCTCCACCCACGTCCCGCCTCTTTACCCATTTTCGATTATCCAGGAGTGACGTGCAGTGACGCGATTCCAAGATGGCAACGGCCGAATCCCGCCCACTAAGAGCTTCAAAAATGCTCTTCAGAAACCTACAGGTGACGTCACAGACACTACGTCCATATTTTTTTTACAGTCTATGGCTATGACAGACGCTTCAGACTGTGAGATTGCATACAATAACTGAGGGAAACGTTAATGGATCAAAGGAGACTGTTTGTTCTTGTTTGCTTTGGAAGTAGAGTTCAGCACAAATGCGATTAATTCATAAGGTGAGTGTAATAGCGGTTTGTACAACTCCTTAACAAAACCTATCAAAAGGATTATAAATGCCGCAAATAAGCCTTAAAAGTTAATAGAGGTGCAACAGCACGTACATATATATGTTTTTGATGCAGAGTGTTGTTAACTCAATGGGAGCGAAATGAAATGTCTGAACCTGAAGTTGACTCTCTCCCTTTTTCCCCCACCGCTTCGCAGCGCACCACGCCACTTTTACAGCATTTTTCAAAACTATGGTGAGAATCAACCAGTGCTGAAACAGGGGGGTTTCATGACCCTTTAATAAGAAAGTGTCTGGTGCAAATAGAGAGAAAAGAATATGTTTCTACAGGTGGTTTGTCTAGCCCACTCACCTGTATGTAGCACACTTAGAGGTGCACAATGTTTTCTGTGTAACGTAGTGTTTATAGGAAAATGTCTGGTGCATATAGAGATGAAGAATGCGTTACTAGAGGTGGTTTGTCCAGCCCACTCACCTGTGTGTAGCATACTCAGAATTGCACTGTGTTTTGAGTTTTCAATAGTTTACATTTTGGATAAGGGGGGGGAAGCTGTTGAGCAGTCTTGCAGAGCGGGCTCTGCTGCTCCTGTAGCGTCTTCCTGATGGCAGGAGCTGGAAGAGATGATTGGAGGGATGGGTTGGGTCCTTCACGATACTGGTGGCTTTACCGGAGCATCGTGCAAGGAAAGATCTTCAAAAGTTTTAATGTAACTGACTCAAAAAAGTTATGACCAGACTTGAAGAAAAAAAATTAGGCAACTAACTTATAAGACTTGTCTGTGCCACAGAATTAACTTAAATCATTAACATTTCAGATCAACAAGTGGAGAGTCAGCGTGCGGCCAACCGTCAGTCATTCCAGCAGAGGCCAACCCAACAGACGTCAGCCAATCCCAAGGCCCTGAGCTCTGTTCCTGGTCCAGTCAGTGCTCAGATAAATTCCATGTATGGATCTCCCCACCCTCAGCCTCTTTTGCAGGGCCACGGTGGCGGCAGCACCAGCAGTAGCTGCAGTAGCAACAACAGGTCTCTCAATGAACTGCAAGGTGGGTCTGAAATGTTTTAACCTGTATTTGTGCTACATCGGCATTTTGGTTTCAATATTTGCTGCATGTCTTTTATTTTTATATGCTGCTACAGAATCCCTAACTCTTCTGGGAGATGATGAAGAAGATGACTATCTTGAGGATAGCTACCTGGAGGAAGAGGAGATGATGTCAGGAGAGGATGTGATAACAGAAAACATGTCACTAAGGAATATCGGCACAGCTGGAAGACCCACCGGCAGTCATCCAGCTCTGAAGAGAAGGAGGGTTTTCAGAATCGCCAGAGGGAGAGAAAGACAGAGAGGTGAGCATGACAGTTCATATGACAGACAAGTGATTTTCTTCTCTTTCTGATCTCTGTCTTTTTCTTCTTTTTGCTGTTGTTCTAGTGAAAGATGCAGCAGGTGTGCTGTTCCGCTATAAAAAGATCCTGGTAACATACCAGAGGTTAAAGAACATGTCCAAGGCCTTCCAGATCCACGGTGTAGATCGTAATACGGTGGCCTCTACCACACCCATTGCTGAGCTTCTGCTGGTGGCTCCAGAGAAGGTGGCTGAGGTGGGCGAGTTTGACCCGTCTAAAGAAAAGCTTCTGGACTACGCCCGACGCTGCTATATCGCCCTCGACCCCCAGACTCTCAGCAAAGTGCAAGCTCTGAAGAAGAACAACCTACTCCTGCCTATTTCATACAGGTATTAATACAGACATATACACACACATACAGATACATATAGAACATTTAAATTCCTATTAAATTACTTTTAAAAGTTAGATTAAATTACTTCCTTTTAGTAATATTTTTCCAAAAAAGTGCCTAGTGACAAATCTAGCGTCTTCTTGGACAAACCTTTTCTAGTTTGTGAGACTCGTCGGAACGGCCGCATAAACGTGAGGTCTTGATTTCCCGGGAGAGAAACATCTTGGAAAGGAGAGCAGGTTTTAGTCTCAATGGATTGCCTGACTGTTTCATATTCATCTTGTTGTCTGACAACAGAAAATGTATAAATGAAAACAGAATTTGGCTGCATTAAAATATAATATGTGAGCACAGAGAGGCAAAAAAAAATGTAAAAGGCATAACGACACAATGGTGTCATGAATATGATAAGTATGTATGACGTCATCTAGCAACATTTAGCGACTTTTCGAGCAGACTTTAGCTACTGTTCTTCGAAAGAAGTTGGCAACAGTGTTTCCAGGACATTTTGCAAAATCAGTCATTTCCATAATTAATAAACTAAAAAGTTGAGACTTACTTTGTGACTTGTTTATATGTACAGTTGGGGTCAAACGTTTACACCCCCCTTTCAGAATCTGCAAAATGTTTACCAAAATAAGAGGGATCATACAAAATGCATGTTATTGTTTGTTTAGTACTGACCTGAATAAGATATTTCACATAAAGATGTTTACATATAGTCCACAGGAGAAAATAATAGTTGAATTTATAAAAATGACCCCGTTCAAAAGTTTACATACTCTCGATTCTTAATACTGTGTTGTTGAATGATCCACAGCTGTGTTTTTTGTTTAGTGATTCCCTTGTTTGACCTGAACTATTCTTCAGAAAAATCCTTCAGGTCCCACAAATTCTTTGGTTTTTCAGCATTTTTGTGTATTTGAATCCATCAGTGACTATATGATTTTGAGATTCATCTTTTCACTCTGAGGACAACTGAGGGACTCATATGCAGCTATTACAGAAGGTTCAAACACTCACTGATGCTTCAGAAGGAAGCCACTTCCAAAACAAAGATTCACATATAATGTACTTCACCCCCTTGTCATCCAAGATGTTTATTTTTTCTCTCCATGAACCCTGTGTATTCTGACCCAAGACAGTTAGGGTGTCGAAAAACTCTGATCGTATTTTCTCTCTCAACTTCGAAAATCATTTCAAAATCATCCTACATCGCTGCAGAAGTACCGACCCAGTCTTTGCAACGTGAACATGCAAAGAAGATCAAACAACGTTAACAAAAATGAACACAATCAGCGATTTAGGATGATTTTGAAGTTGAGAACCGGAGCAAAGACGGTTATATTGGTCCAGATATTGGTCCATTATATGAAGAAAAATGCTGAAATGTTTTCCTCAAAAAACGTAATTTCTTTACAACTGAAGAAAGAAAGACATGAACATCTTGGATGACAAGGGGGTGAGTAAATTATTTGTAAATTGTTGTTCTGGAAGTGGAGCTCTCCTTTAAAAGCCGAAAACTTTTGAACAGCATGGAGATGTGTACATTTTTCTTACTTTGCCTAAATATCATATTTTTCATCTAGTACTGCCATTCAGTGGCTACAGATGATAGTTACGTGTTTCCCAGAAGACAAAATAAGTTAAATTTACCCATCTTCAAATTCAATTTTTTAGCTCTTAATGCATGGTGTTTCCTTCTGGAGCATCAGTGAGTGTTTGAACCTTCTGTAATAGTTGCATATGAGTCCCTCAGTTGTCCTCAGTGTAAAAAGATGGATCTCAAAACCATACAGTCATTTTTAGAAAGGGTTCAAATACACAAAAATGCTGTAAATCAAAGAATTTGTGGGACCTGAAGGATTTTGTGTGTGTATATATAATGTATTTATTTATTTTTCCTGAAATAGTTTTATTTTTATCAGTGGGTTATAAACGATTCGTGTAAACCAATCATAAACCCATTCTTACATAATCTATTGCATTTGATTCTATGTTGCAATTTAGATGAAAACTAATTTATGAATAATTCAAAACTACACATTCTTACACAAAGCACAAAATCTTGTATTGACAAATACAAAAAAAAAACACTGACTGTTGAATTGTTTTTTTTTATGCTTCTCCAGGTTGAAAGGAACGGATAATCGATAATTGGAAGAATAAGTGGGTTGATTCTTATCCTGCTGTACAGTGAAACCCCTTCACTGTATTTTAATGTACCATAGAACACACATCTCCCATCTCAACCTCCACATTGTGCTGTTCAGATCCGCTGTACTCTGAACCAAGTCGACTATTACCTCGGTTCACTCACTCATAGAGCTGGACACTCAAAGCTGCGGGTGGGTTGCACAATTATGCTGTCAGGTTTGCCATTTTAAAAGAGAACTTAGTTCTCGAACTCATTTTACACCGTTCTTTCATAACGGACTTCTTAGTATCCTGTAATTGTTGCTCCGGTTAAAGCTTAATTTACACTTTAGTTTAAATCAGTCTGAAATGTGCAGCGACTCTGTAACGTGTAGCTCTATAGCAATGTGTGTTGCTCAGAAGTTCTCTGTTGGGTCATTAGATACTTTCAGTTGTCCCAAATGTCTGTCATTGTTCTCCGTATCCAGTAGCACTTACTTGACAGACTGACAGACTCTTAAGAATTAGGTTTTTCTAAAAAGTGGTGCACGCATAGACTCATGCACTCCTCCTGTTTTAACACTGTGCTCTTCTTTGCAAGCGGCACCTGTACGTTCTCACTAGAACCTCACTGGATTTGATTTGTGGAGTGTTTGTGCATGTGTCTCCCTTAATAATGGCCTGTCTCCTATTAGATGACACTGACTGTTTAGCATGTGCAAAGTTTCTATAGTGTAAATCAGTGATAATACATGTTAAAACAATTGGTAATAGTACTAGTCTAGTCTAGTACTGCATAGTGCAGATGATGTTATGTGAGGGAGTTCCTGTTCTACCTGGTGCTGAAGTTCTCATGAGTGTGAGCGTCTTTGAGATTGTACGTCTGGATACATGTTGGGTGTTTGTTAGTATGCAGCGTGATTGAGATTAGACTATTCATGGCTCCTTCGAGCACATATTGAAACCTCCAAGTGGCTAATAAAAAACAGCAAGCTTCTCTTTACATCACAATCTTCTTCTTCCTTATCATCAGATAATGTTTGTGGGAACACTACAAAAAGTTTCAGTTTGTTGACATTAGTTGTCAGGATTAGTTCACTTCCAGAACAAACAATTATAGATCATTTACTCACCCCTTTGTCATCCAAAATGTTCATTTCTTTCTTTCTTCAGTCGTAAAGAAATTATTTTTTGAGGAAAACATTTCAGGAATTTTCTCCATATAGTGGACTTCAATGGTGCCCGTGAGTTTGAACGTCCAAAATGCAGTTTAAAGGCAGCTTGAAAGGGCTCTAAACAATCCCAACCAAGGAAGAAGGGTCTTATCTAGCCAAACGATTGTCCATTTTCTTCAGTAAATTAGTGTTTGTACACTTTGGAGGAGAAAATGAGATGGGAGTTTTTCAACATACCCTAAATGTTTTGAACCGGACACATGCGCATCGCAGAGCTAGATAAGACGGGTGTTTGTGGTTAATACGAATTTATTAAAGAAAATGACTGATCGCTTCGCTAGATAAGACCCTTCTTCTTCGGATGGGATGGTTTAGAGCCCTTTGAAGCTGCATTTAAACTGCATTTTGGAAATTCAAACTCGCAGGCGCCATAGAAGTCCACTATATGGAGAAAATTCCTGGAATGTTTTCCTCAAAAACGCTTGCGGCCAGTCACGAATCCAACTGCGGCCCACCGAACATATTACAAAATAACGTACAGTTTTACAATTCATTTTTGTTTTTACATTAATTAGTAATGTACTAAATTCATATAAATTATAATGTTTTTATGTGTAATATTTTCAGACATGAGCAGACGTATGTATTCACGTAGGCCTAATTACACATTTAACAAAGTGCGTGCTTTGGCAGAATTCAGTTCAAATAGTCATCATCAACAGCCGTTAGTTCGGTAAAATGAAACATCAGAATTAACAAATTTGTTATTAAGGGAGAAAAAACGAAATGTGGAAAATGCAAACAAAGGAATACATACAAACAAGAAAAGTCGCAGTATCAACAGTGAAGGTAGGAGAGTGCTGTCTTTTGGCATCAACTTGCCCCGCCAATCACTTAGGCAAAAGGAAACACCCATGCTACGCAGCAGTTTGAAAGTGCGTTCCATATTTGGATCAACATAGACTACATTTTGTTAATGCACATTTTCTGCAATGTCGCACATCAAGTCACACTCCCATGTGCGTTTTACAGACAGCATTTTACAATCACAACCTCATTATGCTTTTACTCATTTCGAGGAGAATTTCACAAAATTGGTCAGCTCCCGACAGTATCAGGTGTCCAATCAATAGTGAGTAGAATTATTTATTTACAGTGGTGAAGTGCAGGCTTATAATCTACCCAATTCTTTATTAGTCGGCTTTGCGTATACCCAATTCTAAATCCCTCTGATGCGCATCATTCAATGTCCTGCATCAGCCAAAATCATGACAGTCCACCACATGAATAGCTATTTCATTCGCATGTGAATAAATGCAAATATTCCCTAAAACACCCGGTCAGGACCGTGGCGCCAGCTTCTTTTGAAATATGTTTAATGATTGTGCCTGATGCGCCTATGCACGCTCCGTCCACTCCTTCACCCCAAATGCTGTCTGTTCATACATGAGAGCATGTCAGGGGAGGGGCGCAGACTGGTTTAATAATTAATATTATTGATTACTAATTTGAGTCAGTACATTAAAAACGAAAACAATACCTTAAAAATGAAAAGAATCAGGTTTTTACAATCAGAAATTTCTTAAACCAGTGAATAATATATTCCGGGGGATAAATTATGCGTATACCCAACTTTTTCAGGCACCACTACACCAATGCTTATTTATTTCAATAAATGTAATTGTTTAGATATAATATTTATAATATTATAAATCTGGTTGGTTTGTACTAATAATGTAATGTGTAAATGATATGCGGCCCGGAGACTTGCGCTTAGATAGTGCGGCCCACTGGAAAAAAAAGGTTGAGAACCACTGCAGATGAACACTAAATTCTTAAAATTTTTAGGTAATGAACCATTGTTAGTTCATGATACCAATACATTAACTAATGTTAACAAACTGAACCTAATTGTGAAGGGTTACTGAATTTGCATTATCTTGTACTTTTTAATGTAATTTTCCTGTCTGCTACTATTAATTACGGGTCAGGGCTCAAGTAGATTTCAGTTTCACCTCAGGAACCAATTATTTGTGGATATTTCAAGTACCGTTTAGAAGATCACAAAACCATTTTCCCCTGTTGTGTATTTCCATATATCCGTATTTTTGTCATACTGAAGGAAAAATTTATGAAATGTCTGAATGCAATGATTCTTCGTATTGTAAACCACACTAAAGCATTTGATTTCCTACTGAATCCTGTGCCACTTTACTCTTTCATTCTTCTTTAAGTTCTTGCTACCTAATGCCCTTCCTGTAATTCTTTAAAGTGCACTTGATAAGACTAAAAATTCCATTTGCTATACCATGAAATGTTCTTTTAGAAAACTGAATATCTGTTTATTTTGAAGGCATATTACAGTTATATGCTACTCAGTGTGAACAGTAAGCAAAGATGGAATTATCCCATGAAAACATAACACTCTTAGCTTTTATGTTAAAAACCTATATTATGTACATTGTAGACAACCTTGGGTAATGTACACTTTTTGGTCTTAAAAAGTAGCCATCCATAATTCATGATCCTAAATAAAATTTGCACTTTGATAAATGTCCACCGTTTTTTACAATTACTAGTAATTTGTCCTTTTGCACTGTCTTTGTGTCCTTGAGCACAACAAAAACTCTTCAAACATTATTCCCACCAAGCTGCAGTCCGACAGCATTTATTTTCCACACTGAAGGGGATCTGATGTTTATAGAAAACAGAACAAGTAGTTTTGTTGCAGGTGTGCGGTTCAGCGTAACACAATGATGTAGATCCTGCTTATATCTTACATCCAGCTGTCATAGTTCCTCAGTGAGAGACGGCTTGCCCATAATGATGACAACAAACTCTAGTCCAAACTTCTGCCCACGAGTGATTCCCCAGTTCCAAATTATTAGACAGTCTTATAGAAACACTATGGAAGCTGCATAGATACTCAGTTGGAGCAAGTACTGCATATGGCTGCATTTGCACCATTTCCAAGGTCCAAGGTCCAAGGTCCATCTAAGGAATTCAGTTTCCGTAATTCAGACCCTTTAGCAGGGTGTGGAGTAGTACCCTGACATGGGTGAGGCCCTAAAACCCACATCACCCTTATCAGCTTGAGTGTATACCCAAAATAAATAGAAACTTCCCATGAAGTTGAGACATAAATCCTTAAAGTTGTTGAAGTTCTTTTTGCATAAGACTTTAAAGTAATACTAAAAAATTGCAGTTGAAAAGTCCACCTGAGAAGCTTGAAGGCTGTACATTGCATTACATTACATTGCAGCTGTAGCAATTTTCATGGTGTCCAGCAGGTTGCGCTTTCTTGCTTTGTCACTGACTATTGTCTCCAGATGAGACTCGGGGGCCCAACCACATTGCCTGTCTGACAGACGAGTTCCTTCCACCCAGCCTGAATAAAAAAAAAAATTTAGAATGGGAGTTTGTCAAAACATCCATTAGCAATTCTTGTATTCTGCTTGTAGCATAACATTAGAATCTACTAGGAACTTGCTGAACTGTTCCTGAGAACAGACATATAGAATATGCTTCGTTTTTCAGCATTTATCAGCATTCAACAGTGTGGAAAAATATGCCTGTTTACATAAACTGTGGCAACTAGGAGTGAAATGCCCTTAGTCAAGAAAGAATTCTTATCAATTGTAAAAATCTCAGTGTGCATTCTTAAGAACACTGGTTCAAATAAGGAATACAGAGTCTTTCCAGGTGCAGCTGGAACAGCCATCCCAAATATTGCTCTTAACCTTGAAAGAGTCACATGAATTTCACATCTGATGACAGAAGAACCCTCTAGGGCAAGTGACAAAGTGTTTTGGTTTATAGCCAAATCCAACTGCTTCTGACCTTTACCATACATTCAACAATGGTTAGTGTCCAATACTGCCACCTTCCAGCAGAGTTTAGTTCCTGTCTTATTCAAACACTCAAGAACTAGCTAATCAAGGTCTTCAGGATCACAAGAACCGTATAGGCAGGTGTGTTAAAGCTAGTCTCTGCATGAAGGTGGCCCTCCACAATCAGAACTGTACACCCTTGTTCTACAGCAGGGTTCATCAAATCTGGCCACTTTCCTGCAGAGTTTAGTTCAGGGGTGCCCAAACTCGGTCGTGGAGGGCTGGTGTCCTGCAAAGTCTAGCTTCAACTTGCCTCAGCTCACATACTGGTGAGTTTGTAGTATGCCTGTTAAGAGCTTAATAAGCTGGTTTGGGTGTGTTTAATTGGGATTGGAACTAAACTCTTTAGGACACCGGCCATCAAGGACCGAGTTCAGGCACCCCTGTTTTAGCTGAACCCCTGATCAAACTCACTTAACTGTGATTTCTAGAGATCCTGAAGACCTTGATGAGCTTGCTCAGGTGTGTTTTATTAGGGTTGGAGCTAAACTCTGCAGGGCACTGGCCCTCCAGAGCAAGATTTGAGGAACCCTGTTCTACAGTAACCTAGATCAGTGGTTCTCAACTCAAGACCTCACTACTCTGCACATTTTGTATGTTTCCGGATCTGACTGACTCCATTCAGTTCATGGATCTTTCTCCTAATGAGCTAATGATCTGAATCAGGTGCATTAAATGAGGGAGACATACAAAATGTGCAGAGCAGTTGGCCCCGAGGACTAGAGTTGAGAACCACTGACCTAGATCAGGGTTCCCAACCCTTGACCTAGAGAACCCCCAATACTAATTATTTGGAAGTCTCCCTAATCCAACATACCTTATTCAGCTCATTAGTGCATTAGTAGACATCACAAGACCTGAAATGTGTCAGACAAGGAGATACCTAAAATATGTACTTTTGGGGTTACTCCAGGACTAAGGTAGATGAACACTGATTTAGGGTATGATCACACAACAATTATACTAAAAATGGAAACGTTTTTCCTTTGGATTTTTGGATTCTTTTGAATTTGTAATATGCAGTCAACATTATCAAAACAATACATGTGCACATGGGTCCACTAACGTGCTATATTACGCATTCCAGGCCAGTAGTTTGTGATGTCAATTTACAACAGGGGTCATCAACTCTGGAACTCATAATCCACTTTCCTGCAGAGTTTAGCTCCAAACCGGATTAAACACACCTACCTGCAACTTCATGGTAATCATGAAGACTTGATCAGCTTGTTCAGGTGTGTTTGATTAAGATTGAAGCTAAACTCTGCAGAAAGTATCCTGCAGAGTTAACTCCAACCGTAATCAAACACACCTGTGCAAGTTCATCAATGTCTTCAGGATCCCTAGAACAGTGGTTTACAAACCTGTCCTGGAATACCCCCAGCCCTGCACATTTTGTATGTCTCCATCTATCACACCTGATTCAACTTGTCAGCTCATTAGTGTATACTGCAAGACTTGAAGTGGGTGTGTCAGATATAGGGAGATATACAAAATGTGCATTGCTGGGGGTACTTCATGGACAGGTTTGAAAACTACTGCCCTAGAACATGGGTCTTTAACCCTGCTCCTGGAGTTTTGCTCCAACCCTCATCAAACACACCTGAACCAGCCAATCAAGATTTTCAGGATCACCTAAAATCACAGGCCAGGTGTGCTGAAGCTGGTTGGAACTAACTTTGCAGGACAGTGGGTCCCCAGGAGCAGGGTTGAAGACCTGTGCCTTAGAAAATCACAGGTAAGGCTGGCTGCACACGTGACCAGTGGTTCCCAACCACGTTTCTGGAGGCCTCTGAACACTGCACATTTTGCATCTCTCCTTTGTCTGACACACCCATATCAGGTCTTAGAGTCCCTACTAATGAGCTAATGATCGGAATCAGGTGTGTTTGATTGAGGTGACAGAGAAAACATGCAGTGTTGGGGGCCTCCAGGAATTTGTTTGGGAACCACTGCACTAGATTTATCATCTTAACCGATTTTAAAACCATGGGAGACCACAGACATGAAGACAGTGTCTAACGATTCTTAGCCTTATAATCCTTTGAACGCGCACACTAGACTCGCGAGATCAAACGTGACTGGAAAAGAAAAAATTGGAAGACAATCAACGTTGTCAGCTGGCTCTCCTGGTGCACGTTCTGTTCCACAGTTATAAACAGAGTATATAAAAAAAAAAAAGAATATGGGTGATGTATTCTGTTTTCTTGGCCTATTTTGCTAAGTTTCAGCTATAGAAGCATGCAACATCCGGTAAGTGACGCTTGCTCGCTTTCATTTGCTATCCCAGGTATCACGTCAGAGGCACCCAGATCAAGAATCATAAATATCAAACATGCTTAAGTGGGTTTGATCAGGGTTTGAACTAAACTTTGCAGGAAAGTGGCCCTTCAGGACCAGATTTGAGGAACCCTGACTTAAAGCTTAACTGTGCAATAATCTGCTGTAGAAAAAAAATTTAATTGGTGGAGCAGGGAAACACAGACAAAGCTAATCAACAGAATTAGGTAATTTGTCTCTTAAACATAGGAACAGTATAACACTGACACAAAATCACCAGCTCCTGTGTGGTGGACTGGGACATTTCCTGATACGCCACTCGTTCACTACCTCTTTTAGAAGAACTTATCTACACGGCCTCAACTCTTCTCACCATTACTCATCTTCAATCATCTGTTTTTGCCAGTCAGGTAAGGTAAAAAGCAGTGAACCTTTGCCAATGTTGTGGGAACTAATGGAATCCTCTCAAGCGATCAGAAATCATTCTCTAGAATGCAATCTTGAGATCTTTTGTAGATGTTCTAAGTATAACTAAGTCAAAAACGTTGCTCTTATTTTGTGGACTGCAGGAGTACCCGTTGGTCTGACATGACACACTGGAGTTTGTCATGATTTACAGTACATGCAACACAGAACTCGCTTGAAAAAGTTGTAGGAGGTTCCTGAATCATAGACTACCAATAGCAATTCCGGGACTATTACAGACCTGAACTAGAGGTGGTAAGAAGATCTAAAGAAGAAAAACCTTTTTATTACACTGCAGAATACCAGTACAACACTGTCTTGATCTACCTGCACAAGTTCTCCAAGAACTCAATTCATTGTATGTTGTATTAACAATGGAGATGAGTCTCTTAAGCTAGGCGTTAACAGAACAAACTTGTTGGTTATATTTCTATTCTATCACACATCCCTAAGATCTCTAAGTGAATGTGGGCTTGGTGCAGTCATGCAAGTTCCTAAACTAGTCAAACAATAAATGTACTATACAAAAACACCAGCTATACTTTATAAGGTGACAACTTTATTATATTGGCCAGGGCAATGTTTAGCTCAAACTCTGATCAAACACAACTGAACCAGCTAATTAAGATTTTTGGGAGCACTTGATAATTACAGACAGGTGTGCTGGATCAGAGTTGGTTCTGAACTCTGCAGGTAGGCAGATCCCCAGGAACAGGATTCAGCACCCTTGGGCAAGGGTGACTCCTACAACGTGAACAAACCTTGGCTTTCCTGGAAGCAGTGGCAGAGTTCTTAGCGATGTTCTTAAAATTTCCTGAGAATTTACTCATCCTTATGTAATCCAGGATGTTCACGTCTTTCTTTCTTCAGTTGAAAAGAAATGAAGGTTTTTGAGGAAAACATTCCCAGGACATTTCTTCATATAGTGGACTTAAATGGGGATCAACAGGTTGTAGGTCCAAACTGCAGTTTCAATGCAGCTTCAAAGGGCTCTACATGATCTCAGCCGAGGAATATGAAAAATATTCTAAAAAAAGATATAATTCAGAAAAATACATACATTTTAGGGGTGTAACGGTACACAGTCACGGTTCGGTACGTACCTCGGTTCGAAGGCCATGGTTCGATAAGATTTCAGTACAACAGAAAAAAAACAAACAAACAAAAAAAAATCTACGATGCTAGGTTTGTTTTCATTTATTTTAGACAGTAGTACAAATTAAATTTTTCTCCACCTACATGTGAAAATAATTATTTTATTTATTTAAGATAATTTTTTAAAATTTTAGTTTAATATATAAATATTATATCAAATTAATGTCATATATGAGCTATAAAATCTGCAGTACATATATACATACAAGGAATAAATACTTGAAATATATTTAATTTAATTAACTGATAGACAAGGGGAAAAAATGTGCGACATGTAACGTAGCATATATTTGCTGAGTTTCAGTTCCGTTTTGTGACAGAAAGGAAACTCAAATGGCAGAAAGTGACATCCTATTTGTTTTTTGTTTAAGTTGATTTTGCTGGTATGAGGAAAGTTGAAGTAATCACGCCGGCGCACACAAACACAAAACATATCAGTTCCAGGCTTCTAGCATTGCTAACTTGACGTAGTTAGTACTTTATCAAAATAAAACACAATGAACCAAACATCAGCGCACCCGCCTCACTGTCACCGTTAGAACGCGTCTACAATACGTCTATAAGTTACATAATAAATAATAGTTTAGCATTTGGATGCATCGCAAATATGGAAATATTAAAGAATATTTGGATTTGTGCCGAATGAGAGAGGTAGGATACAAGAGCACAAAGCTTCATTTCGCAGACTGTTGAGTGCGGAAGCCTTTAAAGTATCGTTATACTGCTGTGTCAGTGAGAGACGCGGTCAGAATCAGCACATGGTCACTGTCTGGTGGGCTTTGGCATTTCGCTGTTCTTCTGCCGGCGGTTATCAAACAGAGTTGCATTAATGCGGGCGCCCCCTTCTGGATCGAGTGTGAATTGCCTGTATTTGTTGTAAGGCGTCATGCACCGAACCGAGATGCCCGTACCGTGACGGTTCGGTATGAATACATGTATCTTTATATCCCTAATACATTTATATACTTTTTAACCACAAATGCACATCTTGCACTAGCTCTGCGTCCATGACTTATGTAGTTATGTTGGAAAGGTCACGTGTGACGTAGGCAGAAGTTCTGACCCAGTGTTTACAAAACAAATGTCCAAAGAAAGTCAAACACCCTTTACAAGAAAAGGTAAAATAATTACATTAAACGATTTTGAAGTTGGAGGAGAAAATGAGATGGCGATTTTCACCCTACCCTACCTTTCTGAAGCAGAGTACACAGAAGAAGAACTAACCGCGTGTGACCTTTCCAACATGATTATGTTATGTGTCGAGGACACGCATCGAAGAGCTGGTGCAAGATGAGCATTTGTGATTAAAAAGTATATTATTATTATGTTTTTTTTTTTTTTTTTTTTTGAAAATGACCAATCGTTTCGCTAGATAAGACCCTTTTTCCTTGGCTGGGATTGTGTAGAGGCCTTTGAAGCCAAATTGAAACTGCAATCTGCACCTTCAACCCGATCATCATTGAAGTTCACTATATGAAGAAAAATCCTGGAATCTTTTCTTCAAAACCTTAATTTCTTTTCGACTGAAGAAAGAAAGACATTAACGTCTTGGATGACATGAAAGTTAATTTACAGGAAATGTTAATTCAGGAGTGAACTAATCCTTTGAAGATCTGAGCTTGTAACCAAAAGGTTGCAGGATTCTTGAACTATTACCATTTAGGTTGTTCTCAAAGGACTTGTCCTATACTGTACAGTAAGTAGTTCAGTATTGACATTGTGCATGTGGTAGTTTTCCGTGGCAGAAACCAAACTGAAATGGCCATTACAGCGTTAAAAATAAACTCTAGAAATAAATTGTATTCATGACCGGGTATCTTTCCTTGTGTTCATGTGATTAGTTTTAACTCACCATCACTACTCTGCTGGTGAACTAATAGGACATCAGCTTTCTCTAAACTTAGCTCATCTGGTTGCTGGGCAACATATGCTCTGATGCACTGCATTTGCGAAACGTCTGCAAATGGAAAAAGAGGAAATTTTAAATGATTAGCATTGGAATATTAGTTATTATTAGTTATTAATAGGAAGTGCACATACCCTGAACTGCACCGAAGTCAATCTCAGGATAAGGACGTGACAGTGCTGATATCCAGCGCAATTTATTGCCTCTGAAAGATAATGGAAAATGAGAGATGGGTACAAATTAACTCAACACAACATTCTGCACAACCAGACTGCAAAACACAAGACTGCCTGATTAAACTGAATTTATGCTGTCCGATATGCCTTTCCAAGTGACAACGTTTGCAAATGGCAGGTGTGTCTAAACTCGGTCCTTGAGGGCCACTGTCCTGCAGAGTTTAGCTCCAACCTCAAACAAACACGTTAAGCATCATTAGCTAACTATGGTCGTTAGTTCCGCTGAACTCTGATGGAACGACGGAACTTGGAACCATAATTGCAACACACCCCTAATCAAGGTCTTACTAGGCATCTAGGAACTTCCAAGCAGGTGTGTTGAGGCAAGTTGGAGCTAAACTCAGGACAGTGGACCTTCAGGACCGAGTTTGGACACCCCTGGCAAATGGTGAAGCACTACAGCAGAGTTGTCCAATCCT
This sequence comes from Labeo rohita, assembly GCF_022985175.1. NCBI lineage: Eukaryota > Metazoa > Chordata > Actinopteri > Cypriniformes > Cyprinidae > Labeo > Labeo rohita. The sequence continues at coordinate 27,581,083 of NC_066884.1, read as the reverse complement.
GCTTCTGGAGGGCCAATTTTCTGCCTAGCTCCAACACATCTGTCTGGAATTATCTATTGGCATTCTATCGGCATTTCGTACAGATGGATCCGGCGTTTTGGGAGCCTGAAACTGCAATATTTTAAAACCAGGTCCCAGAGTTGATAAATCTGAAAACGACACCCTTGCATTTTTGTGTGTACAGCCAATCTGTATATTTTGTGAAACGATGATGTCATCATCCCACGTCTCGACCCTACTTAGACACCACTGCGCCATGTAACAGCAACAACAACAACAACAAACAATGGCAGACTACATGTTTACGGAAGACGAGGAAAAAAAGATTAGATAATTTTGACTTTCTTCCCAAAACATTTAAATTTTATTCTTGAAACATTTAAACTTTATTCCCGTAATTTCGACATTTATCTCAACATTTCAGCTTTATTTTTGAAACATTATGACTTTATTCTCATAATTTCGACTTTATTCTTGAAACATTTTGACTTTATTCTCATAATTTCGACTTTATTCTTGAAACATTTTGACTTTATTCTCGTAATTTTGACTTCCTTCTCTATACATTTCAATTTTATTCTTGAAACATTTTGACTTTATTCTCATAATTTCAAATTTATTCACAAAATATTATGATTTCAATCTCGTAATTTTAGATTTTTTTATTTTTAACAAGGCAATAAATGCCGTCATACTCAAGCTAGTTCATGTGTTTAATTAAGGCTAGAGCTGTAAGGTGGCCCGTTTGAGCAAGACTGGACACCCCTGCTCTACAGGTGTGTGGACTTCACAGGCATGCACACATGGCATCCAATGCATGTTTAAAAGATAGCAAGAGCTTTTGACTCATTAATAAACATACACACTGACATACTTACTGGGTATCTGTCCGCAAGAGCAGAGCTTTTTGTGGCATGTGCAGACGGAACAGGTTTTTTTGTAAAGAATGCAGTTTGAACCTGCAGTTCTCAACCCGCAGCTCTGACACAGGTGCATGGTCGATAACTGTAAACCTACCCCCTCTGCAAACAGGAAGTTAAGCTTTAGTTGCACCATAAAATATAAGGGATCATTTACATGAAAATAAACAAGAATTGTTTATCAAAGAATAACAATGACAATTGAAATTATGTAAAAAAAGCCAAACATACTCTTTCCGCAAAGAGACCAGGAGATAGTCATTGAAAAGGTGCAAATAAACATTTCTCTCTTCTTCCCGGTCTTTCAGAGAAAAGTCTATCAGTTCAGTCACAGATCCCTCTCGTACCAGTCTGCGTGATTGACTGATCAATGGAAGAGTCTAAGAGACACAAAATAAGTCATTATTTTATATACACTGTACAAATTAGGTTCCCAAACATGTGTCATGCTCACCCTGCACTCAAAGTCAACTTTGGCATTGAGGGTGACAAGTGACTCGATGTTCTTCATTTGAGAGATACTTTCATTACTGTCCTGGATCATCTGTTCAGAAGCAAAGAAACATGGGACAGTAGTGAGAGAGAAAACTGATAAGAAATTCCAATGCAGATACTGTCTGTGGGTGACATAACAACATTGTTCCAAGTACATAAAGAAAAGACTCACCTTCTCAAGTAGTTTCATGGCCTTAATGGCTTGTGCTTCATCCTTGGTTTTTGGAGCGGTTCTCTTTACAATATTCTACCGACGAAGACGAAAAAAGAGAGCATTTAAAATGACAAGCATTTAAAACAAGAGATGGATGACATATAATATCATGTTAATATACAATTGGCCAAGAAGGCAGGGCACAAATTTTAGAGATCAAAAGGAAACAGCTCCTAGCAAAGTTAAAGAATGTGTCATTAAAAAATGTGAGAGGCAAAATAAAACGACAGTACCTGCACAAGCAGTTTGAGGCGAGTGATTCTTTGAAAAGGCAGAATGAGGAAAGACCGTAGAGGCAGTCGTTGACAAACCGGGTTACGCTCTAACTTTTCCACAACTCTACGGAATTCCTGACTCTCATCCCTATGGGAGATGGTGGAATGAAACAAAGATATCATATGGACAAAATATAAAATAGTAAAAGCACATTTTCCACTTAAGATCAGTGCAAACAAATACTCACATTAATCTTTGATAAGTCTTGTCCTGATATGATTGGTTGGTAAGGTATGGCACATACACATTTCGGAAACGTGGACAGAGTTTGATAATGATGTCACAGACAGTAAAACGCATTATGTTCTCTTCTACTGCTTCTTCCAGCTGAGACAAAAAGCTAAATGAAAAGAAGCATATATTATTGATGTAATTCATATTTCAAAGCAGACATTTTAGAACTGACTCAGAGTTAAACTGAAACATGATTGGCTAGAGTTGAAGATTTCATACATATTTATGGAGTCTTAAAGGGATAGTTCAGCCAAAAATGAAAATTTGATGTTTATCTGCTTACCCCAGGGCATCCAAGATGTAGGTGACTTTGTTTCTTCAGTAGAACACAAACAAAGATTTTTAATTCAAACCGCTGCAGTCTGTCAGTCATATAATGGCAGTCAATGGGATCCACAGCTTTGAGAGTCAAAAAAAACAAACATACACAGACAGTACTCTTGTATTTGCCAGAGCATGTTGACACGTCACACACAGGCTGTTGTGAACATGCTCAGAGCAGTTGGAAACTGCGTTGGATCAAAGGTAAAAAATGATATAAATACTGTTCAATTTCTTGGACAGACTGATTGTTTTGTGTCTTAACACCTCAATGTATCATCACAATCCGCAGGGTTTAATTTGGTTTTGTCTGTGTATGTTTTTTTTTTTTGACTCTCAAAGCTGTGGATCCCATTAACTGCCATTATATGACTGACAGACTACAACGGTTTGAGTTATAAATCTTTGTTTGTGTTCTACAGAAGAAACAAAGTCACCTACATCTTGGATGCCCTGGGGGTAAACAGATAAACATCAAATTTTCATTTTTGGGTGAACTACACCGTTAATTACTCACCCTCATGTCATTCCAAGCCCGTAAGACCGTTGTTCATCTTAGAAACACAAATTAAGATATTTTTGATGGAATCCGAGAGCTTTCTGACCCTGCTTAGACAGCAATGCAACTACTACATTCAAGGCTCCGAAAAGTAGTAAGGACATTGTTAAAATAGTCCCTGTGACATCAGTTATTTTTGTTTTCTTTGTGCACAAAAAGTATTCTCTTAGCTTCATAAAAGCTAAAAATTCATAAAACTTCTTATGGTTGAACCACCGATATCACATGGACTACTTTATCGATGTCTTTACTACCTTTCTGGGTCTTGAACATGTCAGTTGCATTGCTGTCTACAGAGGGTCAGAAAGTTTGCGTATTTTATCAAAAATATCTTAATTTTTGTTACAAAGATGGATGAAGGTCTAACGGGTTTGGAACAACATGAGGGTGAGTAATTACTGACAAAATTGTATGTCTTATGTTGTCAGCAGCACACGTAGTAGATTTTATAGAACTAAAATGTATTTTTTTTCTTCAGTAATTCTGTTTGTTTAATGATATGATTCCAACCTGTGACTGACGGCTCTAACATCATTTAGCCTGGAGAACAGCCAGTTTTTGTCTTGTGAAGACAGGATGACGTTGAGTTGTTTCGACATGACAAAGTTCTCTACTACGATGTCCAAACTGCGGCAGTATGAGGCCTCAGAGGTCACAACCTCAAACCTCACCTGAAAAAGGCAGAGACTCTTCATCATGCTGTTCTTACTGATAAAAACAAATATCTTTGGAAGCACAACATCTGTTTGCAAGATAATTTGTAACTATTAAGACTACAATGTACCATGGTCTGTTTCTCTCCCAGAGTTAAAATAAAAAAAAGGTAATTGTGACATTATGTACCAAAATTGTGACTTTTTCACATTTACAATCTAAATTGCAATTTTATATTTCGAAATTAGACATTAAATCTTGCAGTGGAGACTGTTACTTGAAATTGAGACACTGTATTTCTCTCAATTGTGATCCTGGACCACAAAACCAGTCAAACCAGTCACCAATTTTTCGAAATCATACACTGAATAAATTACACTTTTACATTGATGTATGGTTTGTTAGGATAGGACAGTATTTGGCCAAGATACAACTATTTGAGAGTCTAAGTGTGCAAAAATCAAAATACTGAGAAAATCGACTTTAAAGTTGTCCAAATGAAGTTCTTAGTAATGCATATTACTAATCAAAAATTAAGTTTTGATGCGTTTATGGTAGGAAATTTACAAAATATCTTCATGGAACATGATCTTTACTTAATTATCTTCGGCATAAAAGAAAAAATTATAATTTTGTCCCATACAGTGTACTGCTGGCTATTGCTATAAACATATTACTGGTTTTGTGGTCCAAGGTCACAATTGTGGTTTTATATCTCACACTGTTATATCTCTGACTTTTTTTTTTAAATCTCAAAATGTGACTTTAAATCTCACATTTATGAATTTGTTTCTCTTAATTGTGACTTTACAGTGACTTTATAGCAAATATATTTAAATATGGCTGTGGGTTTTATGTGTTGCAATGTGACTTTACAACCTACTGTTAAACTTTCTTACACAATTACCATAATATGTACTTTAAATACAGCCATAATGCAATAATAAATAATATGTACTGTAAATACAGTGGAGACTTAAGACAAACTTAAAAATATATACATTTCATTTCATTTGATAACAAAATATCAGTCAAAGTGGATTCAACATACTATTCTGTGCAGTGTTAGACCTTTTCTAACTTCACTTTTCACATTTTTACAATTACTTCCAGCCACCAAGATCCTTTTTGGTAGATGTATGATATGTTAGTTCCCCTCAAGTTCATTGTTTTGTCATTGTGAAATGTTTTGTTGAAAAATGAGCTTGAGCTGTTTTCCTTTAACATAAATGACACTTGGTTGACGTTATTATCAAGTTCAAGTACATTTTTAAGTTTATGACTTTGGACGCTGTCAGTATGCAGTGTTTAGTAGGGGATAATTATACCTCCTGTAGACGTCTCTCATCCTCAGTAAGTTCCTCCAACTCTGAGCTGCTCCTCACTCCAGGGAGATCCTGCCACAGTGTGGGTGAGACAGCAGAGATGGACACGCGAGGGGACGAAGGCCTGTTTATGGATTGCTGAGGCACATTTAGACTTTTAAAGGAGTTGGTTTGGGACAGAGTGTGAGGGTGTAAGAGGACTTGAGGGAGAGGTGGGAGAGGTCTGCGTGATAGCTTAGGGGAATGATTTGGAGAGGAAGATGAACCTATTAATAGAGAATCAGAATGAGACAGCAGGATCTCTCTGTTCTGGACCACCTCATTGTACTCCTGATACAACTGAGAGTCTGCAAGAGAAAGAGAAAGAGAGATTACTGATATGATCACAAGAGATTTTACACTGGATACAAGGAACCAAAATTGCTTATCCCACAAAACTAAACAAATGTCCTTGAAATCAAACAATGCCATTAATTAATATTAACAGGAACTACATAAGCAAACAATAATATGCACAAAACACCTTGTGGTTGACAGAAACCAACCATGTTTTCTTTCACTGCAAGAGATCCCGTATTTAATGTAGGTCATATTTTCAATTACCTTCAATGTTTGTTCTCGGTTTTTAAGAAAAAGTGCATAGCATGCAACTTGTCTATGCTGGTGTCTGCCTAATTTGGCTAGACTGTACCAACAAAACAGCTGAATTTGTTTAGAAACCAACAAATAGTTATGTACCCTGACTATTTATGTCATCTGTGCATGACTTGTTTAACTGCATTTAGATTTAGCATTGTTTTTCTTACTGTTGTCCACGACCCTCATCAGAGCACAAAGTAAAATGTGCTAAATGCAAATAACCATATCTTATACATTTGTATAAATGGATTTGTAAAGTTAGGTACAGCAAAAACAGATGTGATAAGCTAAGATTAGAAAAATCAGAACGACAAAGAAAGCAAACAAGTACAGCAGGTCAGTGAATCCACAGGGCAAAAAAAGAAAGACACGCACAAACATCCACGAAAGCGGTTTTAATACTAAGTGAGCATTTGCAGCTGTTTATCTGCAGTTCCAAGTGATGTGCAAGCACAAACCTGTTCTTTGCCTGGAGGACTAGCAAAGTAGCATAGTCAGGAATGACAAAACTTTCCCTGTTCACATCTGAACTGTAACCACCCATGTATTAAGAACCATGTATTTCATATATTTTATGTTTTAATGCATTTTGAAGAGATATTTATTTGTAGTCTGTTATAGCCATGTAAAGATCAGCCATGTGGTACAGATGAACACATTTCAGTGACTTACTAAAGAATTTAGAATTCCTCTTTTTTGTCCTTCCAAGTTTCCTAAAAGTAAAAGAGAGAAAGAACAAATGAAAGCTGTGATATAATAGTCATATGTAAGACCGCATATAAAGTTCTAAACATTACCAAGCCAAACCGAAAAGAAAAGGTTGCCGTTGTCATGCTATCATTTCAGTTTTTTGTTCTTTGAGATATTATACCCCCTTATAAGAATTACAAACCCAAAATTTAACCACAAACATTCCATCTAAAAATGTATAAATCCAGATATTAGCACATTTTAAATGGGAATGATAGAGCATAAATTAAGTTGTCTAATATGTCAGTCACTTTAAACTTGTACTGACACTTGTGGCTGCAACATCAAATGAACACAGTAGTTTTAAGTTACACACACCATTGTAGAAATGCACTATTCATAGTCAGCCACAGTTAATTAATTCTTCCAAAAATATCACCTGTTCTATGTAAAATAAGAACAGCTTTTAAGCAGCTTGATACATCCGGAGTCATCATCTTATGTGAGTGTACATGATTTTAAACTTTTATCAAAAATACAGTTAATTCCTTTACATGGAAAACATTTTTAATGAAGAGACAAAATGTGACCCTGGACCACAAAACCTTCAAAAGGGTACTTTTTAAAAAAAATTGAGATGTATACATCATCTGAAAGCTGAATAAATAAGCTTTCCATTGATGTATGGTTTGTTATGATAGGAATCTGAGGATGCAAAAAAAAAAAAAAAAAAAATCAAAAATTGCCTTTAATGTTGTCTAAATTAAGTTCTTAGCAAAGCATATCAAAGCTAATCAACAATTAAGTTTTGATATATTTACGGTAGGAAATTTACTAAATATCTTCATGGAACATGATCTTTGCTTAATATCCAAATGATTTTTTCCATAAATTGACCCATACATTGTATTAAGTTGGCTATTGCTATAAATATACCCATGCTACTTACGACTGGTTTTGTGGTCCAAGGTCACAAATGTGGTAGTGTTTTATACATGCTGTAAAGTCTGGTTCTCCTACCTTAGATCCATTTCACTCCAGGTAAAAGATAATCCATCCTCTTCACCATCTATACAAACCAAAACACAGAAATCAGCACATATCACAATGTGTTTTTTTAGCACCTTAAGCTTCCCTTAACCAAGATAAGATCAGAATTTAAGCAACCTAAATCTAGTAACACATAATTTCAAGCAAAACAGATGGGGGTGACTCTACATAGCCGTACACAAGCTGTACACATGGGAACCGCCTCAAGTTTTCCAGAGAATAAGTGAAAAGATAGAGTAAACTGTAAGACCTCTGGGTATGGAACTCCGTAGCTCTAAAGAAAATGTGGCAATAAATAAAAATAACCCTAATGCAATGAAAAACATGAAGTGGAAAAAAAACAGGAAAATGTACTGGGGGAGGCCTTGTTATGAGAGAATAAGAATGGTTTAGTTTTGTGAAACAAAGGAAATCTGGTAGCTCAAAATTGTGTCGCTTCCAAGAAATGCTGCTGTTTAAGGAGTCTTCAGCGGTCGTGACTCCAGCCCCCACAAGAATCCTCAGGAGCCCTCTGGAGCTTCCAAGCTATTAAAATGAGACTACTAAAAAAAAAGCTGGGGGAATACATTATTAGTTACTCTTGCGGTATGAGAACCTAAAGTCTACAGTTTGTGTGGTTTCAGATTTCATTAAAGTGCTGAGAATGGGCCTTTTTAAAAAATAACTTTTTGATTGAAATATTTACTTACTGTAGTAAGGTAAATAAACTGATTAAAGAATTTTAGGACTGTTTAGAATATCATTTATATCTTTCTGTTGGCATTAAATCCATCAAGCTGTGTCAGAACCAGTCAATATTAAAGAAAATGGCCGCTCACTGATGCTCCAGAAGGAAACATGATGTATTAAGAGCCGGGGGTGAAAACTTTTGATCAGAGGAAGATGTGTACATTTTTCTTATTTTGCCTAAATATCATATTTTTTTTATTTAGTACTGCCCTTAAGAAGCTACAGAAGATACTTACATGTTTCCCAGAAGACTACATAAGTTAAATTTACCCTGATCTTCTAATTCTAAGAAAAATGGATCACAAAATCATACAGTCATTGTTGGAAAGGGTTCAAATTCAAAAAAAGACTTAAAAAAAAAATTGTGGGATCTGAAGGATTTGCTGAAGAACAGTGGGTAGTTTAACTGTTGAGGATAAACAAGGCACTCATGAACAACTATCACTAAACAAACAACAACAACACAGTATCAAGAATCAAGCATATGTAAACTTTTGAACAGGGTCATTTTTATAAATTCAACTATTATTTTCTCTTATGGACTAAATGTAAACATCCTTTATGTGAAATACCTTATTCAGGGCAATGCTAAATAAACAGTAACATGCATTTTGTATGATCCCTCTTCTTTTGGTAAAATAATTAACATTTTACAGATTCTGCAAGGTGTTTGTAAACTTATGACCTCAACTGTAGGTTATAAAGCCTTGCCATTGGCCTGAAGGTCCTTGGTGTGGTATAGAAAGTTGTTATGAAGTAGAATGAGCAATTGCATATTAATAAACATTATAATGACAAATATTTTTAATGTTATTCCATGGCTGAGATTATAAATAATGATCTCACAATCCCAAGGCTGTCAGTGATTAGTTTTAACTGCTTATTACTGTTCAAATGTTAGGAACACTCAATTATGTGACAGGAAAATAAACATTTTAACGCCCATATTGACACTTTTTTTTTTAGGGAAAGATGACTCATGGAATTCTGTGTTACATTTTTGTGTAAGCACGTTTCGTTTTTCTACATGACATTACACCACTGGTACATTAAATTTGATAGAATAGGTTCAATAGACATCTCAAAACTGATTTAGTTCATATGTGTGGAACTTAGGGAGCAAGAGGGTCACTGAATGTCCGATTCAGCCTTTTTATGTTAATCTTCCTCTCACCTGATTTGGTGAATATTCTCGTCCTGCGGTCCCTTGCCACTCCCTCTTCTTCTTCCTCATCCTCTTCCTCTTCTTTGGATTTCTCCGCTGTCTTTCGGAACCCTCGCCTCCTCGTGCGAGCCTCATTCCCCAAATCTCTAAAACTACTGGAGCTTAGAACGACTTCCGCTATATCGTCTTTCTTATTAGATACTACCTCTACCTTCCTGTCTGCCTCTCCTTTTGAGGAAACTAAGTGCTGGTTAGAACTAGGATCCAGCCAGTCACGGTTCTCATTCAACTCTCTCTCCATCCCTCCCTGTTGTTCTTCTCCTCCCTCTATTATTTCTTCCTCTTTTCTTGACTTGTCCATTTCTCTCTCACCCTCTGTTTGTGTGTTGGTTTGCGTGTCTATGTGTGTCACACTACCTCTTGTATTTTCTGTGTCCACCGACCTCGAACCCAGGATCTCTCTCACCACGTTCTTGGCCCATCTAAGGTGAGGAGCAGTAGAGCATCGCTTTCGTTCCTCAGATGCGCTCCATGTGTCATTGGAACCAAAATGCTCCACCGTGTCTCCGGTAGGTTCTTGTTCTCCTCTTTGTGTTGTCTCTTCACTATGAGTCTCTGTAGCCCCATGACCATTATTAGAATGTTCTGGTAGGGTGTCTTGTTCTGATCGCTCACTGGGAGGAATCATTTGGCCTTCTAGTGATGTTACACCCTCTGTTACCTGGTCATTATTTTCTGCTCCCTTCTGTTTGTCCACATTAGGAGAAAGATTGAGGTCATCCATGGCTCTTTCAATATCCTGTTCATAGCATTCAACCTTTTCAAATGCTTCACTGACATTTACAGTGCTCATTTCACCTTGGTTGTCTACGTTATGACCTGAATTCCGAATAGCTGCCTCTTCAGAAGTAGGATGTACATTTGAATTCTCGTTGGTTTGTGATGGAAAGGTCTGACCTATCACACAAAAGACTGTTAGGGGTTCTTTCGGAGCCATACAATCTGCTCCCTCATTTACTCTTTGGTTTTCCAATTCTTCATTTGCCCCATTCTCTCTGTCCTGAGTAGCTCCTGAGTGTCCAGAGACAGCTTCAGGAACTCCACCTTCCCAGAATTCTTTGCAGTCTTCAAAGTCCTCTTCCTCTGCATCATCCCCTCCACTGGAGACGGTTACAAACCCATCATCCGCTGACGTCATTCTGTTTTTCTCTGTTTCCATTTCTCCCTCACTTCCTTCCTCATTTTCCAAGTAGTCGTAGCTATTGTTGCTTCTCTGTTCATCTCTGTCATTCTCTTCCATGTTATCGGCCACATTCTCTCTTTCCATCTGCCTCTCCGGTTCCATTGCTTCTTCATCATAAGCCATGTCCTCTTCTCCTATCCTCTTCTCCTCCCTTTCTACATCCACATCCCTCACGAACTCCCCGGCCCTTTCAAGTTCTCTATACTTGTCCTCAAGACTTTTGCTCTTTCTTGCTTTCCTTCTCTCAAGTTCTTCTTCTTTTCCAGTCATGATTTCTTGGTACCTTTGGATGTACCTCTCTCGTGCTCTCTCCCTCTCGGTGTGCTCCTCGTTTTCCTTTCTCTCACTCCGAGGTTCCAGCCACATTTTCCTAATCCTGTTCATGGGTTTCTTTGTAACTTCTTCCACAGCAGCAACACTTTCACTCTTTTCTTCTTCCCTCTGTGTACTTCCTACTTCCTGCTCTACTCTCTCTTTATCAATCTCAGATGTGTTTTCGCTGTCCACAAGGTTCTCTCTCATTGCCCTTCTTTGTTCATTCTCGAAATCACTTCCTGAAATCATCTCTCCACTACTTTGTCCACTCTTCTCCGTTTTACTTCTCCCTGTGTCTCTGTTCTCTTTCCTCCGCCTCTCCCTCTCTTCAATCTCTCTTTCAGAATACCGATCCCTTTCTCTTATCCTTTCTCCATCTCTATACCTTCCTCTTTCAGCTGTGTACAAGTAAGCATCTCTGTCCGTTCTTCTCTCTTTGGATTCTCTTATTCTATCTCTTGATTTATCTGTTTCTCTAAGTCGTTCCAAATTGTCCCTTTTTGAATCACGATAACCTGTCTCCCGGTAATCTCTTTCTCTAGGCATTGCTGTGTCACGCCATCTTTCGGGTTCTCGCTCCCTACGTCTGTCTCTCTCTCTAACTCTGTCTATCCTTCGGTCTGCATCGCTGTCTCCTTCACTCTTGTACAGTTTGTGTCTAAGTCTAGAATCTTCTTCTCTCATCCTTTCCTTACCCCTGTCTCCATCACTGTCTCCTTCGCTTTTTGTATCTCTTTTCCTAGATCTCTCTCCCTCTCTCGGTCTCTCAGTCCTCCTTTCCCTATCTGTGAAACTCTCTGTCTCTCTTTCCATATGTTGAGGATAATATCTGCCGTCTCTGTCTCTTTGTCGATATCTGTCTCTGTCTGTCTCTCTTTCCTTCATGCCTGAAAGGTCACTGCCCCCTGGATAACTTCCTCTCATTCCTGAGTCAAACACCTTCTCTCGTTCCCTCTGTCTATCTGGCTCCTCCCTTGGGGGCCTTCTCATTTCATTTCTCCTTAACTCCTCCCTGTATCTTGTAATTTCTCTTTCACTCTGCATGTCCAAGTCTCTGTATCTCCTCCTTTCCTTTTCTCTTTCATTTTCATACAGTATGTCCTTCGGTCTTCCCATGTGACGCTCTCTTTCATAGTCTGGAAGTGGTATCCTTCTGTCTCTCACTCTGGGTGGTTTTGACATCCTTGGAAAAGTGTCCCCTTTTCTCCTCTCATCGTCTTGGCCTCCATATTCACCCTGCTCTGACATTGATGAGCTTCCATTTGCACGTCGATCTCCATTTCTCCGCCTCTCTCTTTCTCTCCTGTCCATCTCTCCATCTCTTTTTCTGGTTGCAGGAAATCTCTCCCTAATCCCATCGCACGAGTCTGGCTCCATTTCTTTTTCTTTTGTTTTGTCCATTTTTGGTGTTTCCAAGTCTCTTCTCCACCCAGGTCACCTTTGCCAATTAGCTTAAGGACTTGATTGACAACCTGTCTAGTGCACCTTAAGAGGACTGTATCTGCACAGTGTCTTGGATAGCCCAATTAATATACCTGGTTTCCATGGCAAAATAGAGACCCTATAAAGGAAGCCAAAATTCCAAGTCAATAAATCAATCAAGCATATAAAACTTATATTCCAAAAAGGAATGGAGTCAAACATATTCAAAGAAATCTTTAAAACTTTGGAGTATCTTGTTGAAACATGTGTCTTAGCAGCTTAAACAGTTGCAATTAACATTGGTTTTATTTAAAAAAAAAAAAAAAAAACTGTGTCAAGTCCAGTGACTAAATGAAATCAATTTGGCAGAGGATTATCTGAAGTGACTTGGATGGATTCAAAGTATACATTTTATCAGATTTTTATTCCCAGACAACTGAAGCCATGACCTTGGTGTTTCTTGCACTATACTCCACCTGATAAGTTATAGCAACGCAACTGTTCTTGTCAAACAAGTCACTTCAAATCAGTCTAACATCCTGTTAATATGCATAACACATGCTGCCATTTATATCTTATATTTATACGGTCTGTGCAGCCTGTTTGTCAGTTCAGCAAATTAAAACTTAAGTAATTTACAAAGAATGCAGTTCAACCAACCACTGCCCTATGTTATTTTTGTATCTTGTTCAGAGGCATTTCAAGTAATACATGCCTAGGAAGAGCCGAAGCACCATTAAGAGGGGTTGAAGGAACAAGTCTTCAACATAGCTGACTCATATCAAGATGTAGTGAATCATATGACACAATAAATTAACATTAACAAATTCATTAGAAAACGACTGCGATGAATAGCATAAACAGAGAAATATTCTCAGCCATGACAATGCAATATTTGCCCGTGAACATGTTTGTTGATAAGAACTGTTTGGTTTACTAAAGTTACAACAAAATGGAAAGAACGAAAAGTTTTGAAAATAATGCAGAGGACTCACCTGAGAAGTGTCTTGGAGGACGCTTCTCTGTCTCTCTCCAAGTTTTTCTTTGCTTTCTTGACAAAGTGAAGCTAGCAAGAATTGCACAACTCACAGACATTCCACATATCAGTGTTTGCCCATTGAGAGAACCAAAGTTGAGTGAGATAAATGCTGTACTAAGAACACTGATTTAATTATCTGGCCTGTCTCTGTCCTGCTTAATGTGTTCATGTAAGTAAAAATAGTTTTCAACAAAGTAAAAAAGATTCTCACAGTGTTCCTCTCTCTCTCTCTCTCTCTGTTTCACTCTCTCTCGTCCCCTCCTCCCGCCCTTCTCAAATTCCCAAACAAGTTTGAACAGATTGACACTTATCTTCCTCCCCTCCGTTTGTTTCTGTTTTCCTTATACTTTCCCCCTCCAGCACTGTCTTAAAGTGGAGTCCAAAAGTTACCGTCTGTTCAAGCTCACACGCAGCTTTTCTTCACTTCTCATAAACTCAATAGACTCACAGTGATTGCGCTACAGCTTGTTCCAGTAATTCAGCCTTTCACTCACCTCACCCTCACTGGCACTGCATGCTTCTGTCTCACAGAAACAGGAAGTGCTGATTCTGTCCTGTGATTGGTAGGGCTGAAGATGATGGGTGTGACTGTTTTCTCAGGTAAAGACATGAGAAAGAGTCAGAGCAAAGGGGGAGGTGCAAACAAGTACGAGTGTGTCCATACACAGTAATGTCGTCTGTAGCTTACGTAACACAAAAGTTCTAAGAAAAAGCTGTTAAAGACATTGAGAAGCGCAGATGACACATTTGCACATACACTGAAAAACACACTAAGCGATGTACGTTTTTAAACTTTGTAAATCTGCACCTTGTAGACATCTTTGCTCTTTTTGTGCAAAGCCTTTCAAAGTATGTTTAGTTTTGTGTATTTCTGGTGTAAACTTTTAGTTAAAAATTCTTAAATGATGAGCAGTTTCAGATTTGAGATGCAGATTTTGAAATATGAAGCCTTTTTTGTCATCCAAAATGCTTTGATTGATCATTTTTTATTGTGTCTGCTGTTATAAATAGCCAAGTTTCCTGTCCTCATATTAAACCATCTGAACAAACTTAACTCCAGAGTGTGCTGTTATCTGAAGACAAACAAGTATAACATAATAATCTAAACAAAACTGACACAGTCAGTGAAATGTCCTGGACAAAGGTTAGGAGAAATGATCAATCATCCACAAGCATTGTATGACAGGCAAGAAAGGACTTGGGAAGACTGGAATAAACTAATCAGATACTTTCAATGTAGTTACAAAGATAGTGGATATCCTAAGATCCTAAAAGGAGAAAGCACTAGCATTAAAAAAAATCTCATTGCAGTATATAAAACATATAAAAACTAGCGCACTTAAAGGAATAGTTCACCCCAAAATGAAAATTTTGTCATTTACTCACCCTCATGCCGTTCTAAACCTGTATATGTTTCTTTCTTATGTTGAACATAAAAGAAATACTATGGAAGTCAATGGGGACCATCAACTATTTGGTTCTTTAAAATATCTTCTTTTGTGTTTAACATAAGAAAGAAACTCATTCAGGTTTGGAACGACATGAGGGTGAGTAAATGGTGACAAAATGTGCATTTTTGGGTGAACTATCCCTTTAAATTATTTTGTTTGTAATACAAAACTAATGTAAGAACTGACTGAATTAAGATTGTCGCATCATGTGAAAACCAGAATTAAAAAACAAAACTTACACTATGTAAAGAATCTCGCCAAACTCTGCAGGAGACAAAAACACATCTAATTTTCCAATAAATATGCATGAAATAGGGCCTAAAACACTTATAGTTTTTTCTTCCGTCTTTTTCAACAATAGAGGGTTTGCACTTACGTCACTGTTTTTGTTCAGTCACCCAGATGCACGGCTATATTGCAGATACTCAGATGTAAACAACAGCATTGTTTGCATGGTTAATGTACTAATTTATGCTGTCTAAACCACGGAACAAACATGCAGAAGCTTCTAAATCATATAGAGAAAGGCCTAGTAAACAGGGAAGTTTGACAAATCAAAGTTAATAGAAGGTAAAGATACACGTGAGCAGTATTAATTAGGATATTAGCCTAATATTTCACCTACCTGACCAAAACTGCTAAGAACAAACAAGATTGTTGCCAAGATTCTTGTCCTGGAAATCCTGGTTCCGTTTAAATTAAAGAATTTAAAAAAAAATTAAAGAATTAAAAAACAGAACTTTCATCTGTGCAATAAATATGCACAAAATAGAACATTAAACTCTTACAAACAGTTTTTCTTTTGTCTTTTTTTAACAATTTAAATAGAAAAATGTCTAAAATAAAAAAGGTGGGATTTTTTTTATTTCATATTTTAATAGATTACCAAACATATCTAATAGTTATCACGACAAAAACTTCATTTGTGAATCTAATGCTTTAGATATATACAGTAACATGTATAAAACATATTGCCTTGGTGGTTTTCAAATGATCTGTGGTCAGCAAATAAGCTTTTAATGTTCAGTCAGAGAGGTAACAGTGAAACCACTGACTAAACATTTGCCGTTTAGTCGTGCAGTTTACTTCCACGATAACCTCAACGTCGAACAGGACAACTGACTGAGGCTCATCAGAAAAAACACGTACTGTTTGATGATAAACTAGATCTACAGAACTAGAACTCGCACTTGTTTGAGCAGCACTCAATATCCCATGTTCACGTGAGGCACCTCAGCTTCCGCCTTATCCACAGTCACATGTGGCGCCTGTTTAGTTTCACTTCCGCGTTTGAACAGAAACCAGTAAATGCTTTAAATAATGCAAGCGTTTTAACGCGAATATAGTCTGAAGTTTGTTTATTCAATGTATGATAATCGATACCAGTGCTATATTTTAACGTGATGTCGTTAAGTGTTGTTTAAAGACGTTAGTGCGACAGTTTGGGAAAGAGAAGATCCCCAGGCTGGGTGGACACAACTAGACAGCTAATTAACACCTTCACTTTTATTTATCTACAGTAAACACGGTCATAGGAATTTCGAAAGGTGCGTTTGCTATCAACTTTGTGCATTTCTTTCATTTTATGCATTTTAAAGATGACAGCTTATGCTAACAGCATGTTTATCTGGTTTCCTAACTAAAGTTCTTCATTACCGTTTGCTTCATTGCTTCCTTGAACTTGGATGCATGCAGTACAACTTTTGTGTTGTGTTGTCTTTTCGGTATTGTTTTTAGTCATACAAAATAAACATCAAACCGTTTTTAGCATTACAGCCAGGCTTTTGTATAGTTTTGGCAACAATTTGTAAACATGCACAATAACAGTATTTTCAGCGAGTTTTATAAAATTTTATTTTCAACATAACATTTTCCCTCTGTAATCTTTACAAATGTGTTCGACTTTTCACCTTTCAACTTGTGAAATACCAAAAGTGATTGGAATTAACCAGGAAAAGGGACACAGTTTGTCTTTTTTGTATCCCAGAGATCCCTAAGTTGTATTCCAGACTTATCATGAAATATTATGCATGCTGAGTCTGTATGGTGAAATGTGTATTTAATGCATATATTGTGTCAAGCTACTGCTGTACTTGCCACATTTTCGTTGTGGAAGTCATTGCAGCCAGTCATCATAGGATAAATTCACTTGTCCTTTTCCCATCAGGTGTCACCTCTGAAAGCCATGTTGCTGTCTCTGAGAATAATCACTCCTCTTTTCGTACTACTTGCTGGAGTGCAAGCGGAGTTCATCACAGACAACTGCAAGCTGATTGCAGAGAGCAAGTCTCAGCAAAATGCGCTTCATTTACTAGAGCCTCTCACCAATCGATCGTAAGCCAGGTTTTTTTCATCTTAATCTAGCATTTATTCGGTTTGCTGGTCTTGTTAACGTTAATAACTGTCTTCATATTCACTCTGAACAGCTTCACCGTGGCAGAAGAGGAATATTCCTATATTTTCCAGGTATGTGGAGATGCTGGTGGAGTGAAGGGTGCAGGTCTTGTGCAGCAAGAAAAAAAAACTGGAAAGCACGTTCAAGTTGGATGCTACAACCAAACACGAGCTATAAAAGGAAGTATGTAACATTGCTTGACCTTTAGAAGTGACATGTCATCATTTGTTTTATTTTTGCTACAGGTGGACAGTATTTCTTTGAATTAATATAAAAAATAGTTAATTCAGTTATCTGTGTTAATTTATAATAATGACTACTGAATTTTTCTTTTATTGTCTGCTAAGTCTTCTGTGTAATTGTGGCTTTTGTGTAGTTTAGTTGGCAGGGATGCATTGTAAGAGAATATTGTAAATACAACCCGCATAAACACATCAAATTTCCCTAAATTACAGAACTTTTTCCAGGTGTCCAAGGAAGCCTTGTTAACTCATTTTTGACTGTAGTTCTCCTTTTGTTCTTGGCGCAGGTGACTGGATTCTGCTCTTCTACGAGGGGGGAGAAAGATACGACAGCCACTGTTCAAAAGAGGCAAGAAGAGCCATGATTATGATTTCATGCACAACAAGTACTGAGGTATGAACTTTTTACTTTCTACCTCTACAATAATTAAATAAAAATGCATCTGTTCATTTCATTCATTCATGTGAATACATTAATAGATCTGGATAAAAAAGAATTAAGTTATCATTAATCCTCATAGCCAGTGTTGGGGGTAACGCATTACAAGTAACGCGAGTAACTCTGTGCTGGCCAAGGATCAGCACGTAAAACTGATTGGGAAGACCAAACCGTAAGTCGTAGAGACTTGAAACTTGGAGGGATGATAGTACTCACACTGCCTAAAACATGGCCAAAGCTCGCCTCAATCGGCCCTACGGGGCGCTACAGCAATCAAAAGTACAAAATCGCTCATACCTCTTAAACCGTGCAAATTTTTCTGGTATTTTGCATTTTTAGAATCAAACCAGTGCAGGAAGATTCTCTGGAGAGTGAAAAAAAAGTTGAACTTTCGCCAAACTTTTGCCAATATGGTTCCCATTGACTTCTATAGTATTTCTTTCCCTACTATGAAAAAAAGTCGAACTTTCGCCAAAACATTCGAAAGCGGAAGGGCCTCCTTTGCAAAAACGGATATAACTTTTAAATGGAATAAGACATCTTCACCAAACTCACAATGCGTATGTAAGAGCTCAATTTGAGTCACTTGGTGGCGCTATTAGAGGAAAAATAAAACGTATAAATGGCCATAACTACAAAACCATTGGTCCTATCAACATGTAAATCGGTACGCACAGTCTTGGTCGAAAGTACCACAAACAGCTGTAAGGACATTTGCGTATCTTCAAAAACATGGCCCCTATAGGCCGATGAACTTTGAGCACCTGTTAGACAAGGTTAACGGAGGTCGATCGGAACGAAACTGGGGTGTGGTGGGGATCGCATTTTTCAAGGGTGTAAATATGTATATTGGGGTGGTTTTTCACACATATGCCTGATATTTGTATCATATTTCTTCATTCCGAAAAACTTTGCCTCTAGAACCACTTCTGTCAATCAAACAGTTTGTTAAAATTGTTGAGAAAATGTAAAAAGTCTGCTTTTGCGAACTAGTCCTAGGTTTTTCGCTCAATCTGGGAACAAAAAAAACACTGCAGGAGAATTCTCTGGACTCTCTAGGTCAATAATTATTAAAAAAGTTTTAAATGTACCCTTTGGGAAGCTGTAATGGGGTCATTTAGAAAAGGAGCCTGTAAAATAAAGTCTAAACGAAACCTGGTGAGCAAATGCGACAGGTGATTCTAAACAAGCATGCAAAGTTTTAAGGAGATCGGACCACAGCTGGCACTATAACAGTCATAAATGTTAAAAAAAACATATTTTTATGGTACATTAACTGGATTTGCCAAACATGTTGTTTTTAATAATTGATTTAAGTGGTCACAGTCTTGCTGAATAATATGTAATCTCTTTTTTTCATATGTGCTTAAATGCCTTAATTTTTTGTGTCTGTGTGTTTTGTTAGGAGACATTTTCAGTGGTTTTGGAGGACAATGAGAAGCAACAGGACTGTTATTACCTGTTTGAGCTGGACTCTAAAGCAGTCTGTCCTATAATCCCATCCAAACTCAGTGCCGGCTCCATACTCCTTATTGTGTGAGTGCTTTACAATTCTTAAAGGGGTTTCAGGTTACACAATTAGAGACAATTAAGGAGAACCATTAATGTATTTTGCTCCTACTTTACATGCAATCATGTTCCTGTTTGTTGTCCATAGTGTATTCAGCTGCCTAGCTGTGTATCTTACTGGTGGATTCCTCTATCAGCGACTAGTAGTTGGAGCCAAGGGAGTTGAACAGTTCCCCAACTACTCCTTTTGGTCCGAAATCGGCAACTTATCTGCTGTAAGTGTAATTACGTATGCATTTGTCTCAGTTTATCATCTGTTTTGGTGTTAATGAACCAAATGTTATTTTTTTTTATCCTTACAGGACGGATGTGATTTTGTCTGTCGTTCCCGTGGGAACAGAGAAGAACCACCCACATATAGAGGCGTGGCTACTGAACCTCTAGGGGAGGAGCCAGAGGAAAGGGATGACCATTTACTTCCCATGTGACCAAATCATAACAACCAATGAGAAAAGAGGCTGGACAGTTATTACGGTTTTGTAACCCAAAGAGCGATGTTTAGTTCAGCAGGCGTGTTGCTAGTTAAGAAGTGCTGCTGTTTATTTTATTATGGCTTTTTTTTGTCCCAATAGCACTTATTCTCTATTTATCCCTTACAATGTTAATTTGGTGTTTGTTAAATGTAAAAGTTTGCTAGTTTTCAAAATTCCAAAGACCCACAAGTATATTTGATAATTTAATATATGATCATAATCAACATGCAACACTGTCCCTGCTTTCTCTCTTTATAGGACGTAAAAGACATCAACACTGCTTGACTGCATTACTTGTAGTTTGGTACAAGTACTTAATTTGTTTAGAACGGTTAAATCAAGTTTTACTTGTAGGATGAACCTATGTTTGATAAAACTGAAATGAATTAAGCTTATGCTCCACCCGCTTATTCCCAAATTTTCAAAAATTAACTAATATTGATTATTTAACAAATTAAACTAACAAATATGCTCTGCTTTACATTCCAAATTAGCTGTTTGTTGTGGAATATTGTGCTAGTATGAAGAAGTTACAAGGATCTGATAAGGCCTACCTCTTCAGCCTGTTACAGTCTGTAGGCGACGTTTCCTAATGATGTTATTAATATCAAAGTTTAGATACATTTCTAGAATATAAAAAGGTGTTCTGGGAGAGCCCCAGTCTGCAACATTACTGTTGATAACAATTAACAGTTAAAGTGAAACAACATGAAAGAAAAGGAGTTTTTGTTTGTTTTACATGATATTGCAAATGTTTGATTCTTTGATGGTGGGATCTATTTCACATGGTATAAATGACTGTAAATCTTCAGTGGAAACCACAGGACAAATTCCAGACTATGACAGAGCAGCATTGTTTTCTTTCACCGCTTTTAAGTAATATTTGTTTAAATGCACTGAAGCTTTTTTTTTCGTTTTTTTTTTTTCGTCCTACATTTTCCTTACACATAACCATGTTCTTGAGGAGCCAAGATTATGGTTGAGCACAAACACTCCTGTTTTTTGAGGTACGTAGATCATAGCCTTATAACCCTTTATAGAATCAGGAGGAAGAGAGCTGATGGTTATAAACCCAAGCCATACAAGGTGCTCCGTTATTATGTATCACCGAAGTTTTGGTCTGTGTATAAAAGAGAGTTAGAGCCTCAATGAAAAGCACTTCTACTCATCAGACTGATAGTACTAGTTTAGCCTCTTCTTTAGTAATAGAGTCCATATTAACAGCAGAAATGTATGATGCATTTGGCTTCATGAGATACAAGCCTATGCAAAGAGGTGACTTCACTGTTCTTGCTACTGCTTTATTGTTCTTTACAATTTTAGTGTGAAAATATTAATTTTGTTTGCTTTGGAATTGAGGAGAAAGTGTGAATAAAGTGTTTGATTACTGGTGTGTGTACGCACTTGTCCTTCACAAAGTTTACATTTTGCTGGATATTTTGGTGTCCAAGAGAAAAATAGTGGCTTCTGGCTGGCATTAAAGCTAGTTAAAACTGACAAAAACAGATTAATTACACAGTGTCAATAATGTCTTCACACTCTACTATTATCGTAAACGCATACATTAAATGACACTGTTTTTGAAAAATCGATAATTAATTTGAATAAAGTTAATATAACAAAAAATCTAACAGTGTTTGTATACATTTAAAACAATTTAACAGAAAAATTGTATTGAAAAAACAGAAGAATTTTACAGCCCTCAACAAATTCTATCTTTAAAGTTGGGATTTAAGTATTACAATTAGGCCTGGCAAACGATTAATCGCTTCCAAAATAAAAGTTTGAGTTTGCCTAATGTATATATATATATATATATATGTGTGTACTGCGTGTAATTATGTACATATAAATACAAGCACATTCAGGTACATATTTAAGAAATATTTACAATTATATGTATTTATTATAATTTTTCTAGAATTTATATATAAATAAAAATATTTTGTACATAACAGGTTTCTTAAATATATACATTAATCTGTGTGTATTTATATATACATAATAATTACACACAGTACACAAACATATATTAGGCAAACTCAAACTTTTATTTTCGATGCGATTAATCGTTTGCCAGTCCTAATTACAATACATAAAATTAGTGTTGTTGTTTTTTCTAATTAATTTTTATTTAATGTGTTGCATTGCTCTGCATTCCTGTGGGAAATGGTGAAACAGTACATCTTTTATTTTTATTTTCAACTTAAAAATCATTTTCAACTTAAACAGTGAGGTAGGTATAAAACATCATATAATAACAGTGTGACATCTTGTGTTTAGTATGGTTGCTGTAGCTAATCTAAATTTAATCGAAAATTGCTTTTTCTGTGCAATCTTGGCTTTTAAGACAAAGGTTACAGAGCAGAGCACAAATGGATGTAGACTGATGATGCAATAAATCCACCTCTGAGTGTGCCGTTTCTCTCCTTTTGTCATCTTGCCTAGTTGGCTTGCTTACTTCACTATCTTTACTGGCTTGGCAACTAAATTTTCTCATCATTTACACAGCCTCATGTCATTCCGAAACTGTGGGACTGTGGAATTTAAAAGATATTCTGAGATGCTTTTCTGTCCCTTTAAAAACTTAACCCTTTTAATTTTTTTAAATTGTAATTTCAGTAAATATTAAATTTAGTCTTCTAGTGTGCAAGCCACAATATATATGTAAATAACCAACTATTTGACGTTGGATAATGGAGTTTTTTTTTTTTTTTTTTATTAATGTCAGTTAATAAACTATGTTGACTGAACAGTAAAATAAGGATAAGTGTCTTTGAGATGAATTTTAAAATTTTCATGAAAATGCTCAGATGATCCACAATGCCTAAACTAATATTTAGTTTAAAACGGATGAGTATTTACTAACTTTGAGTTTCAACCTATAAACATACACTATATTGCCAAAAGTATTCGCTCACCTGCCCTGACTCGCATATGAACTTAAGTGACATCCCATTCCTAATCCATAGGGTTCAATATGACGTCGGTCCACCCTTTGCAGCTTCAACAGCTTTAACTCTTCTGGGAAGGCTGTCCACAAGGTTTAGGAGTGTGTTTATGGGAATTTTTGACCATTCTTCCAGAAGCGCATTTGTGAGGTCACACACTGATGTTGGACGAGAAGGCCTGGCTCTCAGTCTCCGCTCTAATTCATCCCAAAGGTGTTCTATCGGGTTGAGGTCAGGACTCAGTGCAGGCCAGTCAAGTTTATCCACACCAGACTCTGTCATCCATGTCTTTATGGAGTGCACAATCATGTTGGAAGAGGAAGGGGCCAGCTCCAAAATGTTCCCACAAAATTGGGAGCATGGAATTGTCCAAAATGTCTTGGTATGCTGAAGCATTCAGAGTTCCTTTCACTGGAACTAAGGGGCCAAGCCCAGCTCCTGAAAAACAACCCCACACCATAATCCCCCCTCCACCAAACTTTACACTTGGCACAATGCAGTCAGACAAGTACCGTTCTCCTGGCAACCGCCAAACCCAGACTCATCCATCAGATTGCCAGATGGAGAAGTGCGATTCGTCACTCCAGAGAACGCGTCTCCACTGCTCTAGAGTCCAGTGGCGGCGTGCTTTACACCACTGCATCTGATGCTTTGCATTGCACTTGGTGATGTATGGCTTGAATGCAGCTGCTCGGCCATGGAAACCCATTCCATGAAGCTCTCTGTGCACTGTTCTTAAGATAATCTGAAGGCCACGTGAAGTTTGGAGGTCTGTAGCGATTGACTCTGCAGAAAGTTGGCGACCTCTTTGCACTATGTGCCTCAGCATCCGGTGACCCCGCTCCATCAGTTTACGTGGCCTACCACTTCCTGGCTGAGTTGCTGTCGTTCCCAAACACTTCCACATTCTTATAATACAGCTGACAGTCGACTGTGGAATATTTAGGAGCGAGGAAATTTCACAACTGGACTTGTTGCACAGGTGGCATCCTATCACAGTTCCACGCTGGAATTCACTGTGGTCCTGAGAGCGACCCATTCTTCCACAAATGTTTGTAAAAACAGTCTGCATGCCTAGGTGCTTGATTTTATACACCTGTGGCCATGGAAGTGATTGGAACACCTGATTCCGATTATTTGGATAGGTTAGCGAATACTTTTGGCAATATAGTGCATCTCTTCTATCTTTATTTGACCTTCTAACTCTGGCACTCTCCATTCTAACTGTTTTATCCATTTGTTTTCTTTTTTATTTATATAAAAAAACACCTGACCCTCTAACAGTTTCACAATCAATTATATATCTATTCTAACTACTTGTTTTTGTATTCATTATAAAAAAATTACCCTCTAACATTAGCATTCTCTATTTTTTTCTATTCTTTGACTTTGTCTTTGACAAAATAGTGCTGTCAAATGATTAATCGCGATTAACTGCATCCAAAATACAAGTGTTTGTTTACATATGTGTGTGTGCTGTGTACATTTACTATTTATATATATACACACTTACAGTATATTTCGAAAATATTTACATGTAGGCCTATTTATTATCACG
>NC_066884.1:27365671-27551128 GCF_022985175.1 Labeo rohita | reverse complement strand
ACGGAGTCAGACGAGAAATGAATGATCGAAATATGTCCCTGTGTAGCGCAGCGGAAAACTCAAACGCGGATACACACGAGTGAGTAGGTAAACCACGCAGTTTGATCTGAGAACGCTCCAAAACGGAGTTGAGATTTCCACCAAGAAATCCGCGTTCTCACACGCACACAGACAGGTAAATAAAGCGCTCCGAAGAGCAGAGAGTTTACTCACGTGAGTTGAAGGAGATTCGGGACCGAGAGTTGAGCCTCGCATGAACTCAATGTCTGGTGCTGGATCGTCACCTACTTCCTGCTTAAATACCTGCGTGAAGTTACTTCCGGGTCCTCGTGACCTCACGTGACTCGGTGCGTGTGACAGTTGCTTTGTTTCATAATTACAGTGTGTACATGTTTCGTTATTTACCTCAAAAGAAAAGAAGTGAAAAGTGACCACAGGTCAATGCGATTAGAAAAATGAGAATTGAGGGTGTTGTCAGTCAGGATAAAAATCTTATCTCATCTCATTAGAAGAAGCTAAAAAGGCCATAAATAGTTCAAAAAATAACAAATCACTAGGGAGTGACGGGTTGACTTCAGAACTATATAAAACCTTTTGTGACCACTTATCTAAATTTTTATTGGCAGTTATGAAGAATCATTTGTCAATGGATGTCTTCCACCGTCGATGAGAGAGGGTGTTATTACTTTAGTTCCAAAATCTCAAAATGATACTCTTTTGGTTGATAATTGGCGCCCAATCGCATTATTAAATAACGACTATAAAAATTTGCATCTATTCTTGCAGAACGGCTTAAATATGGTCTGGATGACTTCATTGATGAGTGCTAGTCTGGGTTTCTAAAGGGTCGCCACATTTCAAATAATTTAAGGTTAGTTCTTGATTTGATTGATTATCGTGATTTAGTTTCAGATCCTGCTTTGATTATGTTTTTAGACTTCCAAAAAGCCTTTGATACTGTTAGCCACAACTTTATTTTACTTTATTGTATGTAGGAGGAAATAGTTAAACCTGTGTTAAACTTATTTCTGGAACAACACCTAAATTTTCAATCCACAGAGGAATAAGACAGGGCTGCCCCATTTCCCCCTTTCTCTTTCTGTTATGTACTCAAATTTTATATTTAATGGTAAACTGAAACAATGTGTTTGAAGGTATTAGAATCCATGATAATAAAAATAAAAATCTCCCAATACGCAGATGAAATAACACTTTTTTTTAAAGATCAATCAGAAGTCCCTAAAGCATTAGAGATCATTAAAGATTTTCAGAGATATCTGGTCTATCTCTTAATGTTTCAAAATGTGAGATATTGTCTTTAAAAATGTAGATAAAACAGCAATTTGTGGGATACAGCTTAAAGATGTAATTAATTATTTGGGTGTAAAAATATCTTTAAATTCAAATATGGTCTTACAGATCTTAATCTTAATCCCGTTAAAGACTTGATTAGAAAGAAGTTCAATTCTTGGCTAGCAAGAGACTTGTCTGTCGCTGAGGCAGAGGGTCTATCAAGAGTGTATTATCTCTTCTCTGTATTGGATTGTCCTAAGTCATCATGTACCTCGTTGAATAAGTTAGTATAAAATTCTATATGGAAAAACAAATCACACAAAATTAAAAAGGAGGTTCTAAGAAATAAGATTAGTGATGGAGGTCTTGAAGTTGTTGACTTCTCCCTCTTTAACCATGTGTTAAAAGTAAATTGGTTGGAAAGATTTGTTAAAAAACCTGATTCTATATGGAACACATTTCCTAATTTAATTTTTTTTTTTTTAATCGGAGGTATTGAATTTTTGTTACAGTGCCCCTTCTCACTTGGTAAATTACCCATTAAATTATCAAAATTTCACCAACAGGCTCTATTATCGTGGTTACTGGTTTACAAACGTAATTTTTCACCTCACAGTTGTTTTATTTGGAATAATCAGAGTATTATTTATAGAAATAAATCATTATTTTTTGAGAGGTGGTATTTAAATAACATATACTTTGTTAATCAGTTGATGGATGACAATGGTCAGTTATATTCTTTTCTGGAATTTTCCAGGAAATTTGATTTTGGGGCTTCGTTACAAGAATATTGTCATGAATCTGGTCGGTGACCTGCGGTCCGCTCACCACCAGATGGCGCGCTCTCACTCTATCATCACACTCAGTCTGTTGCTCCATACCCCGGACTACATCTCCCATTATCCACCACGCTGATTGCGCCATACACCTGTGGCCAATCAGCGGCCCTATTTAAACCCCGGACTTTCACTCGATAGGGACCTAGTATTGTGGAGTGTAAATGTGGATAACTGTCAGTTGCGTTTAGCGCTCTCCTAGTGCTAGCACTGTGTCATAGTCGTCCCTAGTTTCCTGAGTTCCGTATTCTCGCCTGTAATATACCAGTTTATTGTTCTGACCCTGCCTGTCTGACCATGTACTTGTCTCGTCCTTTTAATAAAAGCTCGCATATGGATCCCCTCGCCTCTCGTCTCCCTCTCCACATTACAAATAACATTGTATTTAATGCCAGTATAAAGACACTATTGAAAGGAGAGCAAACCTTTAATTCTGTTCCCATATATAACAATTCTGTCTCAGTAGAAGGGATGTTGGATGTTGAGGACAAATTCAATAACCGCTTTGTTTCAAAATCATATCAACAGTCTCTTTTCACCGGTCTCTTTCACACAAATATTTACAAAGTAAAAGAAGTCACATTTAAAATATTACATAGATGCTATCCTTGTAATAGTGTGCTTAATAAATATATGCAAAATACTGAAGGAAAATGTACTTTCTGTGATTTAGAAGAAACCATTGTACATCTTTTTTTGTGAATGTGTGTTTTTTTTTATGAGTTATGTACCAATCTCTCAGAAAAAAACAATGTTAGAATATGTATAAACACATTTGATATTATTTTCTGTTATTTTAATTCTAGTTCTTGTATTCAATATATTGTGAATTTTTTTATTATATTTAGAAAGTTTTTTATTCACAAATGTAAAATTTTGGGTAAGAGCCCAGTACTGTCAGTTTTTTTTTGGTTGACTGTAATTCTTACACTTTGTCCTTGATGGGCATAAAAACCAAAAAATCAATCAAAAGCCAAAAATTGCTTTCAGTGTTTAACCTTGTATATTTTTCCTCCTCTGGTTATGTTATTTAATTTCTTTGTAATTATTTATTTTATATTATATATTTTATTATATCTTAGTTTATTTTAGTTTATTCTACTTTCTATCTGGTATTATTTTTTTGCATTTGTCCTTTACTGTTTTTGAGACTGTTGTGGTTTTGTACTTGTTCTGTAGTGTTATGGCATCAATAAAAAAAAAATAAAAAAAAAGTCTGCAGTCAGACCTTACTGGGGCGTATACCTTGGGTATACCCTGCACGTTAATGGTCGCATCCACCCACATTTCCCACGTTTCCGAGGACCGTGGTTTCATTTGAATATTTAAATTACTAGAGCTGAGACACATGAACATCAACTTTTGGCAGAAGGGTTTTTTCAGTTTCAAGTGATGTACTGTCAGTTTATTTGGTTGACTATAATTCCTACACTTTGTCCTTGATGGGCATAAAAACCAAAAAATCAATCAAAAGCCAAAAATTGCTTTCAGTGTTTAACCTTGTATATTTTTCCTCCTCTGGTTATGTTATTTAATTTCTTTGTAATTATTTATTTTATATTATATATTTTATTATATCTTAGTTTATTTTAGTTTATTCTACTTTCTATCTGGTATTATTTTTTTGCATTTGTCCTTTACTGTTTTTGAGACTGTTGTGGTTTTGTACTTGTTCTGTAGTGTTATGGCATCAATAAAAAAAAAATAAAAAAAAAGTCTGCAGTCAGACCTTACTGGGGCGTATACCTTGGGTATACCCTGCACGTTAATGGTCGCATCCACCCACATTTCCCACGTTTCCGAGGACCGTGGTTTCATTTGAATATTTAAATTACTAGAGCTGAGACACATGAACATCAACTTTTGGCAGAAGGGTTTTTTCAGTTTCAAGTGATGTACTGTCAGTTTATTTGGTTGACTATAATTCCTACACTTTGTCCTTGATGGGCATAAAAAACAAAAAAAATCAATCAAAAGTCAAAAATTGCTTTCAATGTTTAACCTTGTATTATTTTCCTCCTCTGGTTTATGTTATTTAATTTCTTTGTAATTATTTATTTTATTTTATTTTATTTCATTTTATTTTATTCTACTTTCTATCTGGTATTATTTTTTGCATTTGTCATTTACTGTTTTTGAGACTGTTGTGGTTTTGTACTTGTTCTGTAGTGTTACGGCATCAATTAAAAAAAAAAAAAATTTTTGCAGCCAGACCTTACTGGGGCGTATAACTTGGGTATATCCTGCACATGTTAATGGTCACATCCACCCACGTTTCCGACGACCGTGGTTTCATTTGAATATTTAAATTACTAGAGCTGAGACACATGAACATCCACTTTTGGCAGAAGGGTTTTTTTCAGTTTCCTGATGAGTGTAGGTAGATGCATAGATGACTAATAGCCAGTCGTCTTGGGCCTATATAAGAAAATCTGCCACTTCCATTCCATTCGTTTTTTCAGTCTGATGGAATCAGTCATTTAGCAGCAAACAAGGGACTCTACATTAGATCCTGGTGGACAGAGGTAATGTCAATTGCTCTTCTTTATGTCAGTCCTAGTTCTACAGTTGTATTCATGTTGTTTAGTTAGGCTATATAGAACTGTAACTGTTACAAGAATATAACATTTAACTGGATAAAAAAAAAAAAAAATTCTACACAGTAAAAAATAATACACTATATATACGCAATAAAATTGTGGCAACAGATTACAAGCGCAGGGGCTGCCAATTTTTTGAGTTCAACTTGGAGTGTGAATTCCCACAGCGGGAAATGAATCCCGCATTCATAAGGGATATGTCACTCCCGAAATGTTGCTGCTTGTATAGACTCGATGGCAGTTAGCAGCACGAAAAATTCTGAACGGATTATATTTAGCCTAAAAAGTGCGCAAATAACACTGCAGGGGGAAAAAATCCGGCGTTTAGAGGTGAGTGAACGCAATGGCCAATCACAGGTGTTCAAGAAATCAAGAAAGATGTGTCTGTGATTCGCCACATTGCTCAGCGCTACGAAAACATGTTGCAAGCAATATTAATTAAAATCAGCGACTGAGTTGGAATTAATCAAATAACCAAATAATCATCAATTTAAAATGTTTAACTGCAAATAGCGCGCGTACACACAAAATAAGCCTAAAAATTTACAAAATATTGTGTTCAATGGACAAAATGAAATAATACTATGCTAATGAATACCGCCTAATCAAATTATTTGTGACCCAGGACCATAAAACCAGTCATAAGGTTACATTTTGTGAAACTGGGATTTATACATCATCTGTATAAATAAGCTTTTCATTGATGTATGGTATGCATGTATGTATATTTGTTATGATAGGACAATATTTGGCCGAGATACAACTATTTGAAAATCTGGAATCCGGGGGTGCAAACATATTAAAATATTGAGAAAATCACCTTTAGTTTGTCCAGATGCAGTTCTTAGCAATGCATATTGCTAACCAAAACCTAAGTTCTGATATATTTACGGTAGGAAATTTACAAAAGATCTTAATGGAACATGATCTTTACTTAATATCCTAATGATTTTGGCATAAAAGAAAAATAAATAATTTTGACCCATACAATGTATTTTTGGCTATTGCTAAAAATATACTCGTGCTACTTAAGACTGGTTTTGTGGTCCAGGGTCACATTTTAAAATATCAAAAGTTAATATTATTAACAGCTTTGAGTGATTAATTAAAATAATATATTAAATGTAATTAATTTAATCTTATTTTAGGTAAGCTTTATGAAATACACATCAAAACTCTTGATTTATTATTGCCAACAACAGTCACAGATGTTTAGACAATCCAAATGCATACAAAGCACCGATTATCCAGTTCCAGATTACCGGTGCTGGTTATATGTAGATCACCACTGTGGACTGCGTTAGCCAGGCCTATATATGCAGATTTGAACATTTGGTTTGTTATGATGGTTTGCTAGATTGTTTTTTTTTTTTTTTCTTTATAAGTGTATCCAGTCTATTCTAGTATTCTGCTCTTTGTACTTTTGAAAATGTATGAAAAAACTTTATATTTACATATGCAGGAATAGATTAGAAGAAAAATGTTATACTGCAGTAAAGAAGAAAGTACTGTATGGTCGGGTATTTCGTGTATATTGGTGTTAATACTTGGTAATAATAATTAATAACTTGTAGAGTACAGTCCATCAAGAAAGGAACGATACTGTGAATGTAATTGGTCCAAATATTAATACAAAAATTCTATTTCATTCATGTTTATCCTTTTTATAACACTTGAATGAAATTCATGTAAAATAATCTGTATGGCTTCCGCCGTCAGGTGATTCCCTTGAACAAGTCAAGTGAGCACAACTTTTTCAAACGAACAGGTTTCATATAGTTTGAATGCATTGTTTGATGTAAAGATTCATGGCACTAAACAAAATCCACCTCTAAATTCTACATAATTTATACCATCTATATCACCATATATTTGTATACAATAATACAAATAGTAGAAAAAAAAATAAAACTATGCTATTTTTCAATTACTACAGTAAATGTAAGTTACAAATAGGCAGATTATTGTTATTTGGCTGAAGTAAATAAATAAAAACAAACGTAATATCACAGTATAACCACTAGATGGCACGTATAACATGTATTTAAACGGTTGCGCAACCCTTTTTGCCATTTTTTAATAGTGAATAAAAACAATAGAAAAAGAATAGAAAACACTAGTGTTAGAAGGTCAAGTTATTGTTGTTTATTTATTTATTTATTTTGGACAGGTCATTCCACTTGCATGGAACAGTTAAGGTGAAAGTCTGTGAATGGCACTTTAATGCGCTTGCAGAAGTCTGAAGTAGTGCATTTAGGTGAATGGTTGTTTTTGTAAGCAAACATCAATGCATTTAATTTAATGTGTGCAGTTATTGGTAGCCAGTGCAAAATCTAATGTGTGTGTGTTTTGTTTATTAAAAATGTCTTCTGGCTCATCTAAATCATCTAACAGTCTTCAGTTGAGCTCTGCCTCCCTCTTTCCCCTCCAGAATATTAACAGAAATGATCTTGTGCTGATATTTAATGATAATTTTAAATCATCGAACCACTAAATGAACTGTTTCTAACAATGATGTCTGTTACTGTTCGGTATTACACAAGTTTCACATTTCAAATAAGTGGATAAAACATAGACACCCGCCCTTTCGTGGGCGGTCAGGGCTGCGATAGGCTGCTCCTCACGTCAATCATTTTCATACATAATGCCTATTGGCTGCCGAGCTCCATCATCACCCGCGGAAGTTTGTACAGAGGGAATCACAGTACTGTCAGTTATTTTAAAAAGATACATTTCTCGGCACAAATCCTGTTGGTCCGCGTGTTGACTCGAAAACGAAGACGAAAAAGAAAATGAATTTTAAAAGGATCAATTTTGCGTCGACAACAACAATGCTCGCATGAAGCGCTAGCACCTGACAGCTAATAGTATTGTGCAGCTCGTTGTTAATGCAGTTTATTTTTATCGGTCGCTTGATAAACAGCATAGAAAAGGATAAAAAAACGATTTGAGCTGGAGTTTAGCAGCTGGCCTGCTTTTAGGCTACAGTTGGTGTCAGTAGTGTTTTATACTGACAGCTGTGTTTATTTTTGTTTTGATTAGCATGCTAAGCTAGTCTGCAGCGCGAGCTGGCTTTCATCATTTTGGACATCAAATCCACAGCAACCTTCATACATCATCATCATAGTCTCATCTTCACACAACAAGGACTGAAACACAACAGGTAAAGTGAACCTTGTTGGCTTTATAACTTGTTGACACTTAACAGGACACTGTGTGGAGGCATGCAGATCACTTGACCCTCCTTACCTGTCTTTGTTAGTGTGATTATGGTAAAAGTTTTGATTTCATGGGCGTAGACTATAAGGTCGTTTTCAAAATAATACGAAAACCGTAATGCATTCTATTTCATAAACTAATATATATATATGTGTGTGTGTACATATGTATAAGTTTCTATGTACACTACCAGTCAAAAGTTTTTGAACAGTAAGATTTTTAATGTTTTCTAAAGAAGTATCTTCTGTTCTCCAAGCCTGCGATTGTTTGATCAAAAGTACAGCAAAAACAGTAATATTTTGAAATAATTTACTATTTAAAATAACTGTTTTCTATTTGAATATATTTTAAAATGTAACTTATTCCTGTGATTTCAAAGCAGAATTTTTAGCATCATTACTCCAGTCACATGATCCTTCAGAAATTATTTTAGTATGCTGATTTACATTTATGAGGTTGAAAACAGCTGAGTAGATTTTTTTCAGGTTTCTTTGATGAATAGAAAGTTCAGAAGTACAGCATTTATTCCAAATAAAAATCTTTTGTAAAACATTTTGATAAATGACTTTACCATCACTTTTCAATTTAAAGCATCCTCACTAAATAAAAGTATCCATTTGAATGGTATGATGTTACTGATCTTTTAATATTTCTGTTGATTAAAGAATCCTGAAATAAACTGTTTTAAATATTGATAATAATAATAATAATTAAAAAATGTTTCTTAAACAGCAAATCAGCATATTAGAATGATTTCTGAAGGATCATGTGACACTGAAGACTGGAGTAATCATGCTGAAAATGTATTTATATATATATATATATATATATATATATATATATATATATATATATACATATAATATGCAAGTAGAAAGCAGTTACTTTAAATAGTAAAAATATTTTAAGATTTCTTTGGATCAAATAAATGCAGGCTTGGTGAGCAGAAGACACTTTTAAAATCTAAAAAAATATTTAAAATCTAAAAAACCTTTACGAAACGATACAAAATACTTTACTGGTAGTGTAATTATTATATAATAGTAAATTATAATTTCGTTTGCCACTTATAATTTTTTTAAGTTATTTTATTAAATTCTATACATTTTTCCTGTGTATGTATGTCGTTTAAAATTTTAATAATAGTTGTAGTTATTTTGGCTGTTATCGTTTTTGATTGATAACGGTTTGTTACAATTGTTGTGTTTTATAGCTGATATGTCTGTCATTTCTTTCCCTTTTAAAACTCAGAGGTTCATCATGCTGGGAGATTGTGGAATGAAAGAATGGGAGAGACTAGCGCTCAGGAAGAACTCTGTCACAATTATGCAGGACTTAGTGGTGGATGATCTGCTGATCCAGCATCTCCAACAAGATGGAATCCTTACTGAAAACATGGCAGAAACCATTATGGTATGTGTGTTAGCTAACCATTAATTATATACTAGATCTAGACGAAGTCTACATGTAATCTATGTCCAAAAAACACATTTTAAGTAGAAAATGTTGTTTAACTGAAATTTCAAATGGAATGTATATTGAATGCCCTTTTTCAGATTATTGACAGAATAAAAATTAATTTTGTTCTTTAAATTAAAAAATACAGTCATAATAAGTGTGTGAAGCCTCGTAAATATTGCTTTGGTTGTTTTTAACCATGGGAAAATTTGAATACTTTCAGGCTAAACCAACATCCCAGGGCAAGAGTCGTCAGTTGTTGCTTCTTTTGCCTAAACGTGGCCCTCGAGCTTTTAGCAGTTTCTGTGCTGCTCTTATGGCGACAGAGCAACAGCACCTCAGCAGGCTGCTCATGGACTTCACAGAGAAAGACGTGAGTTGGTGCCTTCACTAAGAATCACACCCAGTTAGACTGACTTGACAGGTTTCTGTAAGAACATAATGCTCGCAGTGATCATGCAGTGAGGGACCGGAAAAGTCTTAAGCAATGACAGCACAGCTGATGACAACGAGGGAGGTAGTGTTAACAGATGTGCAGTATACATTGAAAAAAATGAATCGTTATTTTTAATCATTGTCTCATGAAGCAGTTTACTTGATGTACTGCACTTAATGGAAGGAGAATAAAGTGTATTTGTTTTTTTTTACACTTAAAGTCTTATATTGTTTTCCTAAATACTATATACTATCAACTATATTAAGAATTTTCTCATGCAAAATACAACATTTTCTCCAGACACTAAGTGGCAGGAAGAGTTGTGGGATCAGTCTTATGACCATAGAGACGTATAGAAGTCACGCCAACCACTGAAGTCAAAGCTGGGTCAGTGGAATAAAAGAGAGGGGGAGAGAGAGTAGGACTAAAGGGGAAGTTACAATGCAGCGACGTCAATATAATGCACTAGTTTACCACACCCAAACTGCACTAATTCTTTCAAAAAACAAAGCAAAACAAAAAACTTAAAGACAAGTTAAACTCTCCTTTCCTTTGGAATAGTGGGTAATGAACTGACTGTAACTGTCAGTGTGGTGTATATTCTCACATAAAGTTGTAGAAGAGTGATTTTTGTGTTGTTTTTTTATCTGTACAGAAAAGCTTTTCAGAGCCTTCGCTGTCTCTTCCAACTCAGGAATGTGTTATACCTGCGAAAAGAGCCCGGACTCATGGTGAGTGCTTCAAAAAATAAACTAGTCATAGTTTTAGTTAGTAATAACAGCACTATGTAACTTTGTTATAACATTTTAGTGCTTTTGGCCAGTCAAATTGAAGTACAATACATACAGGGCTCCACAGTGTGACCATTTGAGTGAAAACTACTGTGTGCGAATATGAAAAAATATTTAGGCGCACCAGTGCAACTGACCCGATCAGCATATTTGTGTTTGCGCTGAGGGGAGCTTCAAAAGTTTCTACGTGTTTTTGCAACATTGAGTAAGGTATCACGGACATATTTCACAAATCTTTTCATAAAGTGTAAAAAGTGTAAATAAAAGATTCATTGTGCAGTGTAGAGAGCTTTATTGATTATAGTGGAACTTTGTGAGATCGCAATGAACTAAGATGAGTCACAGCTTTTAATGATTATTGACGGAGTTTGTAAATGTGATATTGATTTAATACAACAGTTCAATAAACAAAAAGTTACTATTAAAGAAGTTCACTTCCAAAACAAAGATTCACATATAATGTACTCACCCCCTTATCATCCAAGATGTTCTTGTCTTTCTTTAGTTGTAAAGAAATTGTTTTTTGAGGAAAACATTTCAGCATTTTTCTCCATATATTGAACTGATATGGTGCCCCGATTTTAAACTTCCAAAATGCAGTTTAAATGCAGCTTCAATCAATCCCAAATGCAGTTGTAAACAATCCCAGCGGAGGAAGATGGGTCTTATCTAGTGAAACGATTGGTTATTTTCATTAAAAAAAAAATACAATTTAAATATTTTTAAACTCAAATTATATGTGAATCTTTGTTTTGGAAGTGGACTTCTCCTTTAAGTGACTTACATTGTCTGACTATAACACTATTGCCTGATTTTGCTTTATTTTGTTGTCAAAAATAGTTTGAAACAAGTCACAACTGAGCCACTGCACAACATTCAAACACAGCAGTGTTTTGTTAATGAACGTACGTTTTTAAATGAATCTAGTGAGTCAATGGTTCAATTTCCCATTTTGTAAAGACAGTCACTTGCTTTATTCCTGAATGAATCAGCCGTTGGAATGAATCACATGAATGAATGATTCAGTAATTAAATCTGTGACTTGCCGCCACCTACTGGCAGTTTTAGTTTCATTTTTATAGTATCTTTTTTGTTATTTAAATCATTTAATATTTCTATATTCAAAATTGTAAATTTAAAACATTAATCTCAACATGAATTTATGAATTTGATTGGACTCATAGCTCATTAAACATATGAAAATCCACCTACAAGCCACTTTTGTGTTCTTCTGTGCCACCTCTGTAGTACAAATTAATTTTGTTAATACTGATTTCAT
Source organism: Labeo rohita (assembly GCF_022985175.1). Taxonomy (NCBI): domain Eukaryota; kingdom Metazoa; phylum Chordata; class Actinopteri; order Cypriniformes; family Cyprinidae; genus Labeo; species Labeo rohita. The sequence continues at coordinate 27,539,216 of NC_066884.1, read as the reverse complement.
TTGATTGGTAACTTATTTTTATTCTACTTGTTCTTATTCTGTTGTTTTAATTAGAAATTTAAAAAAACTTTGAAAATATATGTTTTAAAAAAATTGACATAAAAGATAATAGACATACTTTTAATAAAGTTGCTTGCTACCCACAAAAACAAAATTCCCATGTAAATCACTTTGAGTCAGATATCACCTCGTAATGTGAAAGGCTAATTTTTAAATATATATGTTTTTTTATCATTGATTAGAAGGTGCTCCTTAAATTTTGACTGTTCTCCTAAATTTTTTAAGTTAGAAGCACAAGTGCTCCTAAAAAGAAAAGTGTAGAGCCCTGAAATAAAGAAAAATTGTTATGTGAGATGAGCCTAATATTTAATTTTTGTGTGTGTGTTTTAGAGTCCATGGAAATGTGTTTGGATGCTGACTCTCCTGTGACCACAGCTGTTCTTCCCTGCACACCGGAGTTTTACCAGTCCCATAGATCACAGGTACAAGGACACAAACTCTACTCCATTGCACACTCACACCCACTCATTTTATTTGCATATATTTTACGCTGTGTTAGCACAGTGTGTAACTTCTATGCAAATGTCTTTAAAGGCTTACCCGATGCGCTCCTGCCCGCGAGGACTGGCCCTGGTACTAAGTAATGTGAGGTTTGACTCAGCTAACACTGATTTAGACGTCCGGAGGGGGGGGGAGGTGGATGAGGAGACGCTGAGGAGACTTTTTATGGAGCTGGATTTCACAGTCAGCCTGCACAAAGACCTAACGGCAGAGGTGAGTTAGACACGCTGCTGAGTCAAACTGCTTTGCAAAGCTATTTATTAAGTTTTTGATTTGTTTTTCAGGCAATGCGCAGGTGCCTAGAAGAGTTTGCCCAGCGACAGGAGCATGCAGAGTATGACTGTACTGTTGTGTGTTTACTGTCACATGGAGTTGAGGGATCTGTCTACGGCACTGATGGACAGCTGCTGGAGGTGTGTTTGATTTTAATTGCTAATTCTTAGCGATGCACTCAAATTTTTGTACCTGAGAATATTGGGAAGGCCAAAATCATTTGCCAAAACGCTTGCATTTAATTGCCGTTTTACGGATGTTGCATGTTCATGTATTTTGTGTACACAATGTGCATGAACTACAGCAGGTAAAAAGGTCAGTTACTAGTGTTAAAATAACAATATTGATCCCCCCCTTTTTTTTAAATCAATACTAATGTGAATTCTTAAATCTCTAGATTAAGCTTTTAGTCTATGCTGTTTTCTTTTGATGCATGAACTTCACTAAACGTAATTTCTAGCTCACCTACCATCCGATAATCACAATATGTTTTGCACTTTGTTACTTCTAATATGAAACAGTCTCATATTTTAAATTATTATTGAAATTCATTTAATTTCAATTCAGTTCAGTTAGATCATGAAATACAAACAAATGTGGTTTTGACTCTCTAATGTAGTGTGATTGATGGTTGTAACCCATCATCTTTTACTATTTATAACATTTACTATTAGTCATAGCACAAAATAAACAAGAATAAACATCACACTGTATGTTAAAAGAAACAGTCCAACTTATTGAAATGTATCATATAGTATCATGTATCTCATAATTGCTCAGTCCGTGTTCCGCACGTTGAAGGGCGTCAAATAGCCTATAAACAATATTTCACGAAGTGTTACATTTACTTAGTAAAACATTTGATGTCCATAAATTGGATATAACTCTAGAGAAGAGCATTTTGTGAAAAATATGTAATATGTTACATAGTAGGGCTGTCAACGATTAATCGCGATTAATCGCATACAAAATAAAAGTTTAAGTTTGCCTAATATATGTGTGTATACTGTGTGCAATTATTATGTATATATAAATACACACAAATTAATGTGTATATATATATGAGAAATATGTTATTAATATACGAAATGATTTTATTTATATATTATATAAATTATATAAAAATTATAATAAATACATATGCTTGTAAATATTTCTTAAATATATACATGAATGTGTTTGTATTTATATATACATAATAATTATACACATTATACACACATATATTAGGCAAACTTAAACTTTTATTTTGTATGCGATTAATCGCGATTAATCGTTGACAGCCCTATTACATAGTTATTGTGTTTTTATTTAACCTCTTTTTTGTTTTAATAAATCTGTAAGGAAAAGTTTTCGTTACAGACACCATTTAAATGTTTATATTTCAATGGCAAATTGGAGTAGAAACCTTACTCTGTTATTAACAGACATAAAAAATGTTATGTGCAGTTTAAATGTGTGTGCAACTTAATTTTTCAGCAAAATTGATTAATTAAGTAAGGGATAATCAACGGTTTGCTGTGCATTAAAGGATTTTAAATGCAGGACGCGGGGGCAAAGAACTGCCCGAAGTGAAGCAGAAGTGCAAAATCCTTTAATGCACGGCAAGCTGTTGATTATCCTGCTTATACCATGGTCAATTGCCAAGTTCTAGAAAAGTTAAAACTAGTATTGTTCTTTGCAGTGCAATACTTGACCGAATGTGTATTTCGCCAGGTCCGTTTTCGTTAACTCTTGCATTCCGCCTGCTTCAAATCAGACAAAGATGAAATAGTGCTGTAAGGTCACATTTATTTGAATTAATTATAGCATTTATTTCAGACAATTATTGAGCGAGAGAGAGAAAGGGAGAGATGACGGTTGTGTGTGCATACGTCTCTCCCTACAACTAATTAATTTAAAAATTAGATAAGATTTTTACCACCTTATTGCTGAGGAATATAATGTAGCGATCTTAATAAAAATCGTGGGGAAGTGGTGACAAGTTTATGTATTTTCGCAGCACAATGTGATCTCCGACCTCCCTCTCTCTCTCTCTCTCTCTCTCTCTCTCTCTCTCTTTCTCTCTCTCTTTATAACTTGCAATTGAGTTTGTATCTCACAATTCTTTGGAAAAAAAGTCAGTATTGCGAGATACAAACTCACATTTGCGAGAAGAAATTTAGAATTGCAAGTTTTTATCTCTTTATATATCAGTGTTTCAAGTGTCTCTCTCTGTCTCTCAGTTGGACTGGGTGTTTGAGGTTTTTGATAACGCCCGCTGCCCTCTGCTCCAGAATAAGCCAAAGATGTTCTTTATTCAAGCTTGTCGAGGAGGTGAGTTACTGGTGATTAAAATAGTCATTTTTTTTCTTATATATTTTGAAACATACACTACCGGTCAAACATGTGACTGCCTATTAAAATGAATGTTTTTGTTAATTAAAATAAAGCAGAAATAAATAGTACAATAGAAAGTGTAAATATTAGGTGGAAAAAGTTATACTTAACATTCCTCTTAAGATTTTTAGCTTGATAACTAACTGAAGTAAAGTAAGTTTAAGTTGATGTGATGAAATTACTTAAATTAGAACTGAAATTTTAAAAAGTTTAAGGTAAGTAAAGTAACAGTTATAAAATGCCAAAAGCACATAACAAAATTACTAAAACCTAAACTAAAATTAAAACGAAACTGACTGACTTTCTCCTTTCCTCCTCATTTCTCCTTTTTTTAAAAAAAAAAAAAAAATAAAATAAAATAATAATAATAATAATTTAATTGAAAGACTCCAGAGTTAGAAATTAGTTTTGTATACAAATAGAAACTGGTCCAATATACGAATATCTTTCCAAACTTTTCTTTTGTTTGTTAATAGTTTTGACTGGTAATGTATTTTATAAAATATTAAGTATGTATTTAGACACATTCATTGAATTCTTTGAAAGTGAAAAATGACAAATATCTGCCAATTAATTGATTGTTTCAGATGTTAATATGAGGTAAAGATGCACCATTGTGTGCCTCATGCCAAAATCGAATCTCTAAAGCATATTGTATGGAAATGTGCTTGTTTTGATTTACTGAAGAATGTGTTTTATTTAGCTCAAGCGTTTAAATAAGTTTTTAATAGTCTTTTTTTTTTTTTTTTTAAAAAAAAAGGGTTTTAAAGCTTTTTTTATACCATTATTGTATTTTAAATTGACAATGAAATATAAAATAGCCGCAGAAGCTAGCATAATGTTAAATCACTAACAAACAAGCAAACAAACAAACATTTCATTCTGTTTCAGAGGAGATGGACAACGGCGTGGACCAGTTGGATGGTCAGGAACGGACTCAATCTCCAGGCTGTGAACAGAGGGATGCTGGCAGAGAGGGGGAGAGAGACGACAAAGAGAGAGAGGAGAAAGACAGGGAGAGACTAAGGGTCAAACTCCCTCAGAGATCCGACATGATTTGCGGCTTTGCCACCCTCAAAGGTTTCAGTGTGTACACGTTGTTGTATCTTCATCTGATTCTCTTACCATTCTCTATCATGTCATATGTCAAAGGCCGTGCAGATTGCTGATGTACTGTGGTTTGTGCTTGTTTTGTGTCTCAGGCACTGCTGCAATGAGAAACACCAAAAAAGGGTCCTGGTTCATTCAGGAACTGAACAGCTCTATCAGACAGAGAGCCAACGACACACACATGGCAGACATACTTGTGCAGGTAAAACATTTAAGTCAACTGTCTTTTTTCGAATACACTGATTTATGGCCATTATGGTTTACAAACAATGTTAGCATTTTATTTTTTGCACCTGACACATTGATATTTAATTCAGTTGATATCCGTCGGATATTAGTAAATAATAGAAAAATTATTTTTTTTGACATTACAGTACATTACAGTTTATAAAATCTAAAACTGTGAATTTTGTTAAAGGAGAAGTCCACTTTCAAAACAAAAATGTACACATAATGTACTTACCCCCTTGTCATCCAAGATGTTCATGTCTTTCTTTCTTCAGTCATGAAGAAATTGTTTTTTGAGGAAAATATTTCAGCATTTTTCTCCATATAGTGGACTTCCGGAGTTTGAACTTCCAAAATGCAGTTTAAATGCGGCTTTAAACGATCCCAAATGCGTAAATGTAAATGTAAATGATACTAGCTGAGGAAGAAGGGTCTTATCTAGCAAAATGATCACTTCTTTTCATAAAAATAATACGATTTATATACTTTTTAATGTCAAACGCTAGTCTTGTCTTGCTCTGCCTGAACTTTGTCCCATTTCATGTTTAGGGCTGTCACAATTATGAAATTTGGCTGACGATTAATTGTCTAAGAAATAATTATGTCAATTAATTGTCTGGTTTAGGGCATTGATGATTATGATGATTATGGAAATTAATTTTCTGTTTTATGGCTTTGATATACTTTTTTTTTTTTATGCATTTTGTTCAATCAATTGTTAAAAAGGATTGTGATTAGGGATAAAATAACATAAGTTTCTGAAAACCAGAGTTATCTTTAGAAACCCATTCATATAAACCCCCACACCAATATTTAGATTTTTCTGTGTGAATTTGCTGTGCCCGTACAGTATTTTTTGTTATTGCGTCTATTCTGCCCTCTCTGCGACCGTTCTGGCTACATACACACAGCAGCTACAACGCTTCGGTTGTCAGTTCACCTTTTACTCATTAATAGCATTCTGTTCACACATAATTGAGTAAAATACGTGAGTGAGAACCGCATTCGACACCGCATTACCTTCCAAAAAATACAGGTAATAACCGCCTTTACAGAAATGCTATGCAGTGAAAAGCCCTGCATTTAGACATCCATCAATTATGGTGATGAGAAAAATTGCAGCGCTGGTGAAAACAACACGAGACTTCACTTTCGCTTTCACTTTCAAAACTCTGTCGGCGTTAAGTGTCTCAGCCAGCAGCAGTGCCTTCAGCACAGCTGGAAGAGGCCACGTTCGTTACTTTTGCCACCGGCAAAAGTAATAACAAATGAATGTGTCGGGGGGAAATAGTAAGGAGATATTTGAATTATTTATTATTAAACTAGTAGGGGTGTGACGAGACACTTATCCCGTGAGACGAGACGAGACATGAGACTGGGTTCACGAGAACGAGATGAGTTTTTTAAACTTTTCTTAAGAAATCCTCAATGATGAAATATGTAGCGAAAATAGTCTTTTATTCAACTGAAAAAGACAAAATGCAAACAAATGTAGGTGCATTTTGAACTTTATTAAATTAACTTAACAAAATAATAATAATAAAAAAAAAAACGTTCAGTGAAGGAGTCAGTGTCTCACTTCATTAAGATTTGTTTGACTATTGAAATCTCCTGAACGAGTGATTCAGTGACATACTTTTTTAAAACGGGCAGTTGTCGGCACCTCCTGGCAGAAGAGGATAAGCGTTACAATACATACAAATTGCTACTGTTCACAATAAGTGTTTATACCCAAACTATAAACTTTTATCCCAGTACTTCTATTATTTAAATGTCTGTAACACAGAAGTAATGATTATAATGTGGTTGAAAAGACTGATAGTGTTGCTTTTTCTGCATTCATATTTACCCCGACCCTTTGATTCATTAACATGGGTAGCAACAAAACGTGCTATTCGCGCTCCACTGACACTCGCTATGTGAAACACTCCTAATAGACATAGCTAAATCATTGTCATTCAGGAATAAGATCACGTGGGAGTTCTCAATAACTCTATATTTTAAGGATTAATCGTGCAGGTGTAATGTAAACACTGCAAAGTGTTTTGCGAGGAAATTGTCATGAGATCTCGCGAGAACCGACCGGTTCTACGTATCTCGTGAGATCTCGTGCCACAAGATCTCGTCACATCCCCATAAACAAGTGTATTCTGAGTCAGTGTCGCAAAGATCCTGATTCGCAGTCTCCTCTTTGGATGCGCCTTTAGAAAGAAATGCATCTTTGTGGATTACGTAATGAAAGAGTTGTTGTTGTTTTCGACTTGTTTTATTTCGTTAGGCAATAATTTACGGCTATCTATTTATATATAGTACATACATTCCTCACAGACATGATAAATATATTCGCTGAGTTTCGGTTCATTTTTTAAAGTGCTCCTGTTCAAGAATGAGATTGCAGAAAGCTTTATTTTATCAGATCAGACTGTTATTTAATAATCGCGACAGGACTACTCATGTTCTCCCTTTTTTTATTAGCAGCTGCAATTTGCATATTTTTGCTCATTTTGGCCATCTGAAAAACACTGAGGTATTTGAGTTTCATATTCTCCAATATTATACTACATGAGCCACAAAAGCCTGAAGTATTAAAAATGGTACTCCAGGGCTCAATGCTAAGGATTTTTTTCTAGAAGTCCTTTCAATGGCTAAAAAAACAGTATAAAATATCAATCAGATTACAGAAGGCATGTAGGAGGGTATGTGTAACCGTGTTTTCAGCAAGGTTTTAACACGTTGATAGTTTAGAGGCCTAAAATATCATTGTTTCTAATATAATAAAAATAATTTTCATATAAAATATGATAAAGTAAGCTTTATCAACCTTATTTTTACTGTAAGAGTGTGAACGGTCATTTGTAAGTTTTATGGGTCTGGCTTCAGGTCTCATACCCGTTCAGCTATTTTTAGCTGTACAAAACAGTTCGTTTTGTGGCTTGATATTGCAAATTGGTGTGTCTTACTATCTTATTTTAATGTTTTATCTTAATTATGAACACACTGGTTTGTAGTGCAGTTTTACAATTTACTGCACGTTGTTATTCTTCTTATTTCCCTATAGCGGATAATGAAACAGAAGTCTCGCCCATAAGCTTACTTCCTTCTTAAGAATAAGTTGATTAAAATGTATTTTGCTCTCTCTGCTGTTCTCTGTAGGTGAATGGTCGAATTAAAAGCAGAGAGGGATACGCACCTGGTTCAGCCCATCATCGCTGTAAAGAGATGTCAGAGTTTACCAGTTCCCTCTGTAAAGACCTCTACCTCTTCCCTAAGTACTACCCCAACAACTAGACACACGCGCACACTCCCCAGGCACGAAGCACACGCAGAACACACTGCCCTCAGAACTGATGCAGTAGCGGGAGCTCAGCGCACGTGTGTACATCCATCACCTGCTGTGCGCTCGGCACACAACGCACGGAGTCATGTAAATCTACTTACACCCATTCCATGTGTCATCTGTTTCACATTCCTCTGCACAATGACAGGCTGATTTGGATGCATGTGTGCATTATTTACAATGGATTTGCCATGATAGATCAGTTTTTAGATCAGAGGGTTTTTTTTGCCTTTTTTGCGGTTATTTTAACCAATGAAATTGCTAAGGAAAGAGTAAAGACGTCATTTGTGAGTATATGTGAAAAAATCCAGTTTTATAGGGAGAGATTTGTGTTAAAAATAAGCCGGAAAATTAAATATATTTTTTTATATTCCAATTTTTTTTTTAATTCAACAGCTGTACAAAAGTTGCCACAGAATTACCCTTTTTTAACCAAAGCCAACATTTTATTAGTGTTTTGTTTTATCAGATTTATTTTTGTTATTTGTTTTCAATTTTCTTTGTATAGTTTTTTTTCCTCAGTAATTCATGTTTTGTAATTGTGGAGCCTTTTTATAGCCAAACCGTAAACTTGTTGGTACATTCAGAGCAGCTTATTGACATACCCTCTGGATCTGTCACACATACATGGTTGTATGCATAGAAGTGCATACTAACATTGTGCCAGTACCATACAAAACTCCTCCGTACAATTTCACTCAATAGATTGGAGCAGAACAGATCTGCTCTTACTATCTCATAGGTTTCCTCAGTGCAGCTTTACATGCATTGTATCAACATCAGTACAACTGTTTTCTGTAAGTACTGTGGCATGACATCTGTTAATTTTCTCCAGTTATCCTGTATGCACCATGGCAGCTTTTTTGAACTCTGATAGGGCTTCCTGTCTCAGAGTTAAGGTTAAACTGTTTCGAATTTATGGTTGGTATATAATAGGTAACTAAGATGCATGTCACTAAATCATTCTGTGGATAATTGTCCAATTCCAAAACTTCCAGATTCCAGTTGCATTCCACATGGTGTTTCCGCTCGTTTTTCAAACAAAGTATTGTCAAAATGAAATGTATATATACTTCTAAAATGGTTTGTAATTATGCCTGTACATATGCGTATTTCTCTTAATCTTGCACGTTAGTTTTCACTTCAGACATTCTGTGTGCCAACGAATGCACATTATGGAGACTGAAATTAAGCTGTCTTAAAACAAAAAGCCTGCAGGTGGCAGTAAAGGGCTTTTGCACTTTATCAGCTCACCTTGTTGTCCTTTAGAGGTTCCAGGGTTTAGACACAGTCTTCCTGTTCTGCACACACAACATTATTCCTCCTGGGAATGTAGAGTGTAAATTTGAGTGTGCTGTTTTCCATCGGTGTATGTGTCTTCCTGATCTGGTAGGCATGACCTTTAGGTTAATGGTTACAACCTTTGATCTTTTGACACTGCCATGGCATCCCTCTCAAACCCTCTTTCACACTCACATTTCACACTCATCACCTTTAGCATAGGTTACCATGATTTTATTTTTACTGTTTTAGCAGGCAAAATGTTTGATGTAGATTTACACTGTTCATACTGGTGTTGCTTTCTAGCAACTGTTGCTTTCTTGGGTTTTATATAGGTATTTTAACTAATAAGCTTCTTTAAACTGGCAGAATAACGTGGGCATACACACTCACATTCAAAAGTTTAGGATCAGTAAGATTTTTTTTTTTTTTTTTTTTTTTTTTAATAAACAGGTCTCTTAGGCTCATCAAGGCTGCATTTTTTTGGTCAAAAATGTGGAAAAATACAGAAATATTTTGAAATATTATTGCAATTTAAGATAATTTTTTTTTCTATTTTAATATACTTTAAAATATTATTTATTCCTGTGATACGAAGCTGCATTTTCAGCATCATTACGCCAGTCTTCAGTGTCACATGATCCTTCAGAAATCACTCTGATATGCTTATTTATTAATATTATCAATGTTTGAAACTTTTGTTCTGCTTATATATATATGTTGTTCTGCTTATAAGCAGAACAACAGTTTCAAACATTGATATATATATATTGAATTTTCAGGATTCTTAAATGAATACAAATTTTAAAAGAACAGCATTTTTTCAAAATCGAAATCTTTTCTGACAGTAGAAGTCTGCTATCACTTTTTATTAATTTAACACACCCTTGCTGTATTAAAGTGTAATTTGTTTCAAAAAAAAGAAAGAATAAAATGTACTGACCCCAATTTTTTAAACTGTAGTTTATATTGTTACAAAAGATTTCTATTTTAAATGATTGCAGTTCTTTTTATTCATCAATGAATCCTGAAAAAATGTATCACAGATTCCAAAAAAATATTAAGCAGCACAGCTGTCAAAATGTATGGAAAAAAACCCCCCCAAAAAAAACCAAAAAAAAAAACAAACATATTTATTTAAAAAAAAAAGCATAGTAGAATGATTTTTGAAGGATCATGTGACACTGAAGACTGGAGTAATGATCCTAAAAATTCAGCTTTGCATCACAGGAATGAATACATTTTAAAATATATTCCCATAGAAAACAGTTATTTTACATTAAAATTATATTTCACAATATTACCTTTTTTTCTGGATTTTTGATCAAATAAATGCAGCCTTGAAACTTTAAAAAATATTAAAAATCTAACATTAACAATCTTACTAATTCCCAACTTTTGAACAGCAGTGTAAGTTCATTTTACACAAGCATTTAAATCCTGAGTATAATAAAGAGGGTCTGGTGCAGATTAATAATTTATAAAAGATTACTTTAATAATGAAAAAAGTGCCATGATAATTTAGAAGAAAATATTAAAGCATTTAAACAAATGACTGTCTGCTTGTCGAAATACTAGAAGCTATTTTCATCAGTCATAAGTTGTTTTAAATGAAAAACAAGTTAAAGTAAGAGACAGAGAATTTATATACTAGGAAAATGTATTAATTTTGGACCCACAGTTATACTGTGTTTGCAAGTGTTTCTTTAATGCTGCTGAGTGAAAACCAGCACATGTATCTTCTCCAAAACCAGCCTAACATGAAAAAGATGAGTTCATTTTTAACTCCTCTGACTGTATTTATAGATAATCAGTGTATTTCTCAGGCTGTGTTCACCTGCTTTTAAATGTGTGTTCAGAGTTGTAATGGTGAAAGCGTTGTGACACTGAACCATACAGGTTCTAGTTGTGGTAACAATGTTTAAAAGTTCCCCTATGAAGGTGTTAAAACCCACAATGGACTTATATACATATGATATAATCCAGTTTAGTTCCTTTCCTCCTGACTGTGCCAGATGAGTGCCTAGCAAACTTGATATGAAATGGTTTATTCACTGCCTTTGTCATCTGTACTAACCAGCTATGAATGGTGCTTAAAGAATCTATAGGGAAAGTGTCATTTTTGTATTTTTGTAATGCAAAAGCTGCCATGTAATAAAGAAATACTGTTCCAAAGACCCTTGTGTTGTGTGTTTCTTTCTACCTGGATAAATGCATCAGTTGCTGTGCATTTGAGTTTGAGTGTATTGTCTGGCGGGTTATAATAGCCACATTGGATGTTATGTTCTGTATTGCGTTGTTTAGTATTAGATGTCTCTCACTCCCTCTCCCTGTTTTTCAGAGTTGTCCTCGGCTTCCGTGGTGATGCATTTTTATCCGTGTGCTCGGGTTTCTCTGTCCTGCCGTGGCTGCAGGAACGGCCGTCATTGTACCGATCCCGTAACACCTACCCATCTGACCTGTTCATCTGAGCCTTCGCCGCAAGATCCAGATGGTATGTATATAAACGTGTGATAGATTACTTTAATCACTTTATTTATTTTTACACTTTTAGTTGTCCAAGACGTTCTTTATATATATCCTGACCAATCGATTGCCAGGCCCCTGTTGTGACCACATACACAATGTATTTCAGATCCACTTGAAGCCATGTTGGATCCTCTGTGAAGTTTTGCAAATCAGATCAGTGGATGCTTCACCCGGACCTCTCTCTAGGGTAATGCCTGTAAACATTTCGGACTCTAGAAGCTATGAGTTGGCCGGGAGTTTACATATTCATCAGGCCGTTAATCAGAGCAGCGGTTAAATCAGAGAAAGAGTGTGTTGTATTTTAAGACTGTGTGGGGTATCTGAGTTTCCTCGCTGCTGCATTGACGCCGTTGTATTGGGTCACGTTGCCCCCCCCAACCCCCTACCTCCCACCCCAGCTCCTTCCAAATTCAAATCGCATACTCACTCATCATGTTACAAGGGTGCCCCCGAGGGGGTGGTGTCCTGTCAAAAAACACCCAGGCTCGCCAGAAGGAACAAAAACAAGAAGAGGTGGAAGTAAAACGGAAATCCAGCTGGGAGGGGTTCGGCCCGCAGATAGATGGGGAGGCATGTTGCCGCTAGTAACGGCTGAGAGTGGGGATGTCGTTAATGTGAGATGAGGCGGCGATTAGCCGTGTGCCGCAGCTAAGAAAAGACAAGCAAATCTGGACCTGTATTATCTATTTAACACAAAACACAAGTACGCTCATTTGGGCTCATCTGTTACAGTCACTCTCTTTGCCAGCTCTCTGGTTGAGGCTTTGAGTTTTTACTCACTACAGTATACTTTTACAGTGATTTTTCTTGCCCTTTTCAAAAAAAAGTATATTATTTCCTATCACAACAGTGCTTATTTTAGGCTTTGGATTACACGTTTCATGTGGTTTCACTAACAAGGATTTACCATAGTTTCTTCTAAAATATCATAGATGCAAGTTATTGTTAACGTTGCAAAACTATAATTCTGTTAATATTTCTAGGTTTTCCAGTCCTTTTATTAGGTGAAAGCAATCTTAGAATTTGATTTGTAAAAATATTTGTGCATTATTTGTGCACTAATGCATTATTAAGATCAATCAAATCAGTTAATATTATTATTACAATTGTATTTCCATTAACTAACATTAACAAAGATGAATAAGTACTGTTACAAATATGTTGCTCATTGTTAAAGCATTCACAATTGGGACCTTATTGTGAAGTGTTTCCAATATTTTTTTTAATATTAATATTTCTGTGTTTTCTTTTTTGTTTTTTTTGTGGGCGGAGCTTATCTGGTGGCAGAAAATGTTAGTTTTCAAGTAGCGGTCTGTGGAAGCCATGGAATTAAAGAATACATTTGAGTTTATATTTAAAAATTCTGACTTTATTCTCTCAATTCTGAGATTATATCTCAATTCTGATGGCTCAGAATCATGAGTTTATATCCCAAACTTGAGGTTTTTTTTTTTTTTTTTTTTTTGGATTGTTTTTTTTTTTTTTTTCCACAGAATTGACAAACTTGGTATTGTTGAGTTAAATAGAATTATAAAATCCGAATTACGAGATATAAACTTAAAAAAGAAAAGAAAAGGTCAGAATTGTGAGATAGGTAAATGTGTGAATATGTAAGATGTTATAGGTTTAAATAGTATTTCATGCTGAAACTGTAATACAATATGTCTCCTATAATCTGTGTTAATGTGTAAATGTTAATATTATGTAGACAAATTGTTTAAATCAAATTTATGCTTTAAAAGTAGAGTAGTCATAGCCCGTTTTATCCATAGTCTGTCCATTTAAACATCTGCGTTTAGCTTAAAAAGTTCTGACGACAGTATTCTATGAAAATTATTTGCATTCCCATTCTGACATTCAAAGGCACAAAAATATTTTTTCCCCTTTTTTTCCCATGGATTTTATCCATTTACCTCCACTTGTTACCAGTGTTTTTCTGCCAACACAATTTTTCAAACTTTTTCAAAAATGTGCAATTAAGTGCATTTAAAGTTGTTGTTTTTTTTCCTCAAAGGTGTGATTTCTAGACCTGGAAAGGAAGAAAAATTAACCTAATTGAAATTCCTGCAAACTTAAGTTACAGAAAAGTCATGTACGTTTCCATATTATTATTTCTCCCAGCCTCTAAGGTTAACTTATTAAAAATGCTATCTATGTCGGCGCCGATAGCCTTGTGGGCCACGCACAAACATACAGAGCCTTTGCGCTATGGGCGTCCCGTGTTCGAATCCCGACTCGAGGACCTTTCCCGAAAGTAAGTACATCGTTAAAATAGCCCGTGTGACATCAGTGTTTTAACCTTAATTTTGTGCTTGTAAACGAGGCACAGCGCGTGTTCTACTTCAGAACGCAGCTCCTGCGTCAGCAGTACCACATGCATTTTTTTATGGGACTATTTCAATGATGTCCTTACTACAATTTTGGGCCTTGAAAGTGGTAGTTGCATTGCTGTCTATGCTTGGTCAGAAAGCTCTCGGATTTCATCAAAAATATCATAATTTGTGTTTTGTGTTTCAAAGAAGATCGGAGGTCTTAGGTTTAGAACGGCATGATGGTGAGTAATTAATCACAAAATTTTCATTTATGGGTGAATTTTAAGGTATACTTTTGCAAGTTTTTCATAGTCATAAAACACTTAAAACAAAAAAAGCAGTTCTAAAATAGAGATTTTAAAGCTTGGAATTCTTTTAATTATTCAAATATTAAAATTTAATGAAAATCTTTTAACTCTGGAGTATCCCATTGCTTTTTTTGAGTGCAATCTCTATAAAATGATTTAAAATCCTTATCTCGTACTTGAGGATGGAAAAAGTTCTGGAAACTCATAGCTCAAAATGATTGAGAAACCCTGACCTTTGTGTTACCAGCTTGCTAATATACCAAATTTGCCAGTACCAAGTATTGGACAGAAACTATGGATGCCATGGTAGTGTTTTGTGAAAATTGTGAATATCTGCATGTTTTGTGATGTGTTTGCATTCTCTGCACCTCCATAAGTGTTGTTGGCGCAGTGTATTACAGGTAGGCCAACACTTTGACAGTTTGTGGATGGTGTGTTCCAACGTATCTAATTGAAGAATCACATGTCTCAGCATTTTTCCCGCAAGTGTGTGTTGCGGGTACTGTAACATAAGAGTGAGACAGCGTGTGTATCTCGCTCTTTGAGCAGGGTGGTGTGTAACTGAATAAACGGGTAAGAGTCTGTGAGTGTATGTGTTTCATATGCTGTAACACAGGAGTGAGACTGTGTGTGTTTATTTTTGGCTCAGTGCGAGCGTGTCGATGGCTGCCGATGCGTCGCAAAGGAAAGCTCTGAGATACCAGCAAACCCTGGTCAGTCACTGTCTTTCTGTGCCTCTTTTTCTCTCCCGCTGTTTTGTTGTCTTGCACCGAGGCGTTTCGCTGTCTTGCTTTTGGTGGGTGGCTTGCTGAGGTTTGTCGTGGTCAGTCTGGTCTGTTCTAACCTAGAAACGTTTGTCTGCCCAAAATATGACTCTTTAAATAATGGGTCTCAAAGTCTTTCACTTCACTAGCCTCGGCTTTAATTGATTTTCCGTTCTATTCTTAGTGGTGGCGACACACATGGAGCTCACTGGGCTGTTCTAGCACAACTCATGAATAGGTATGAGAATTGTCGTAACCTGTGTCAACACCCTGCTGATTAAAGACAATCTGTCTCGTAAACTTACATTAGAGTCAATGCAATGGATTTGTGCTTGCTTCCTTATCAGATGCTCATTGGGAGAAAACCATGTTTGCGTGTTTTGCTTTCCACCTTCTAGGTTTTTTAAATGCTTGTCAGTCAGTTTACAATTACATCAGGCAGCTTCGCTTTGCAGCATTTTCTGTCCAAAATCTGTTTACCGGCTTCATTTGGAGTGCAAAGTGTTTCAGGTTTCTAAGTATTCTGTAAAACACCTCGAATGCCCTTGAGGATTATTTGCAATGTCGTAGACGTGCTGAACTAAGCAGATGTGTGGACCAAACCTCATGGTTTGTGCATATTCGTGCTAACCTACGCACTCCACCTCTGCTGCTATATGCTAGCAGAAACCTGAGCATGCAGGTTAAATATACGCCTAGCCCTGCTGCTCTCGATGGCCGCTATATGGAACGTATGGTCAGCTGGTCAGGTGCATTGAGCTGTTTGTTAAAGTTTGGTTCTGTTGGACAGCTTATTAGGAAGGCCCAAAGATTGCATTAAAGTAAAAGGAAATAGTTTGAACGCTAAAAGGTCAAGTGTCAAAAGAAAGCACGAGAGAATAGTCATAAATTTGGTGTGTGAGAAAGTGAGACGAGGGGGCGAAAGAGCGTCAATTCTTTAGCTGTCAGTTTTGCACTGTCACAAGTCATTAAGTTCCCACACACAAGCTCCCCTCAACCTTCCATTTCTCCACCTGTCTTCCTCTCTTCTCTCACTCGCGAGTTCCCACATCGATTTTCCTTTCCTGCCGCACAATATGGGAAGATCGCCAGGGCCGGGAGCTTTTTTTAACCTCTGTAAATTTTACGCATAAACGCATTACTGCCCCTGCCGTCCCCTTTCTGTCCGTCTCAAACACGCAGGAGATTCCAGTAGGGAAAAGTATACAGTCAGAAAAAAAAATTCTCATTCATAGGCTTTATGTGAATGTTTACCTCCTTGTAATCAGATTTAATACACTGTGTTGCTGCTGAAAGAGCTACTGTTTACTCAAGACATTATACAAGTGTGTGTGTGGTCAGAATTTGCCAACTTAAAGGGATAGTTCACCCAAAAATGAAAGTTTTGTCATTAATTACTCACCCTCATGTCATTCCAAGCCTGTAAGACCTTTGTTCATCTTTGGAACACAAATTAAGATGTTTTTGATGAAATCCGAAAGCTTTCTGACCCTGCATAGACAGCAACGCAACTACCACGTTCAAGACCAAGAAAGGTAGGGCATTGTTTACAATAGTGTGACATTAGTGGTTTAACCATCAATTTATGAAACTATGAGAATATTTTTGTGTACAAAGAAAACAACAGTAACAGCTTTCCTGTGTCTCATGTGCGTGTGGTGCTGCTGTTTACAAGCAGAGTAAGAAACACACTGTACATAAAACAGTCTTTGTAAACATGTCTGAAGATTTCGAGTGAGAGGATGACTTGCAGTTTTTTGCCCAGTTACTTATTTGAACCAGAATATACAGACGATGAACTAAGAGTAGGGCTGCCCTTGAGTAAAGACTTTTCTGGTTGACTAGTAATCATTCATTGTAAGAATTAGTCGACTATTAGTCGCACATTTATTAATAAACCATATAAATCATAATAATGAGCATTTAATTGCCTACACGGTCTAATAAGTGATCAAGCGCGTGCACAAAGAAAAGCTTACCACAGTGCACTGGCAGATATAATAATTCTGTGTCTGGAAAAACTGTAAGGAGACTGAATAAATGTTTTAATAATTTATTGATAAATTAAGCGCTTAAGAGATGAAGTTGGACGACAATGACTGGTCATCTCTGCAGTAGTGATGTGTCTGTATACATGTTTCATCTGACAATAGGCCTATTTGTTTTCTATTTGAATTAGTTAATTTAAAAGTAGACATTTCACTCTCTATAGATATGTTTTTCAAACCTGTAAAGAAAGTAGGCTATACATGGAGTTTCGAAGTGATTTGCTCCAGGTCATAGACACAGAGACGGCAGAAAGCGCATCCTGTTTGCTTTCATTATTTTACAAAAGCGCAATCTTTCGTTGTTATTCTGAGTGTATACAAATAAACGTAGAGTCTTCACAGATTTGAAAGATGTATTACCTTTATCTGTATGACCAAAAATGATGGAGTATTTTAAGAGCAAGTGACCACACCAAAGTCTCCATCTGTCATGCAGTAAACGCGCTAAGTTACTATTCAGCTTTCACACTCCGCACAGACAGTTCAACAACACACATTTTTCTAGGTTAACTACATACATCTTTCAAATGAAAAGCCATATTTGAGGTCGATGATTGATAGGTGAGCGTATGGATGTCCAGCCGTTAATGATCTGTCCGTCACGGACTGCGTGACTTCGCCACCTCGTGTTGAATTTAGTTTTCCAGCGACTAATAACATTTTGGTTGACCAAGCCCCTTCTCAACGGTTAACGGTTAGTCGACTATTAGGGGGCGACCCTAACTAAGAGAGATGGACGTTCTACGTCAGAACGCAATCTCTTGCGTCAGCATCATCACACATATGCGTCGTGGTACTGTTGTGAATGTTGTGCATCGAAAATCCGTTTCCTCTGGAGAATCCGCCATGGTACAAGCGCAACTGGCTTTTAAAGGGGTCATCGGATGCCCATTTTCCGCAAGTTGACATGATTCTTTAGGGTCTTAATGAAAAGTCTATAATATACTTTGGTTAAAAATTCTCAATGGTAGTGTCAAACAACACCTTTTTACCTTGCCAAACTCTGCAAAAATCATCTCATTCTGGTTGAGGCTGCTTTAAATGCACATGAGCTCTGATCGCCCCGCCCCTCTCTACTCTCTGTGGAGAGACAAGCCTGTTTACTTCAGCCGCGTTTAGCTGCTTAACTTGCTAACTAGCACATTATTAGGAAAGATGATCAGAAAGATTCATTAAAAAAAAACCCTATACTCACTTCTGCTGTAAGTGAAGCTGGATCACAAATGATTTGTGCGAACATAGACGGATATATGTAGATCGGGAGGTGCATTCCCTTCACAAACAAACGTAATCCACTGCATCTTCAGCGGCTCAGATGTCAGAAGTAAATGACGACCACTATGTTCATTATTACATCCAGCAACACAACAACCTCAATCGCTCAGTCAGAGATATTCTTGTCTAACTTACATCCCTGCTCCGGCATTGAAACATGGAGGTTGGTCTGTTACAGCTGATCTGAGGTAAAACGCTCATGTCAATCAACTATCATGGGAGCGGCCTCTGTTGGTGTGACGCCACAACGACGTCATCTGAGAATGGCTCGATTTGAAAAAGTGGATATTATTTTTACAGATTAATTAAAAACCGCTGCAGGGATTTTTATCATTATAGGGTAGATTTGTACATACACTGCCAACACACATTAATGTTCAAACAACATGTAAAAGTGAACTTAGCATCCGATGACCCCTTTAAAGTGAATTGCACGTAACGTCCAAAACACACCCATGACTCATTAAGAGTATAAGTATAACCCTTTTGGGCCATGCACCTGGTGCTCTGACCGTTTTTCTTTTTCTGTCATTAAACTAGCAATAGTGAATTCAGACACACCCTAAGTGCACCTGTGCCACCATGTGCTTCAGACCATTCGCTTAGATTGACAACTAGGGCCATATTTTTTCATTCTGTTCATTTCTTTATTTCTTTATCCACAAGAAGATAACTAAGGGCTGACAATGCCAGTGCCATTTGCAACTTAGCAGACATGATTGAAAAAAGCTACCACAAATCAGTCAGTAATGAGCACGGCTGGTGTAAACAATGGTAAAAGCAAGTGCTGCTTGCTTTGTATATTCACAGTTCTTGCTGTTCTGGTTGACCTGGTTGAATGCTGAATATAGACTACTGCCATCTGCAGTTATGTTCTCTCACACAAGCGCAGACTGTACATGCTAGGGTTGTGATGATAAATCAATACATCGCAATTCATGGATAATTTCTGAAATTTTCCGAATACATCGCGATTCTCTGCAATCAATTGTGAGCTTAGTTTTTAAAGGGGTCATCGTATGCCCGTTTTCCACAAGTTGATACTTTGGTTAAAAATTCTCGATGGTTGTGTAAAACAACATCCTTTTTACCTTGTCAAAATGAGCTCTGCAAAAATCATCCCATTCTGATGAATTGTTCCTTTAAAAGCAAATGAGCTCTGCTCGCCCCGCCCCTCTCTTCTCTCTGTGGAGTGACAAGCCTGTTTACTTTAGCTGCATTTAGTGTGTTTAGTCGCGAAACTTGCTAACTAGCACGTTATTAGGAAAGGTGATTGCAGAGATTCATAAAAAAAAACCTTATACTCACTTCTAATGTAAGTGAAGCTGGATCACGAATGATTTGCACGAACATAGACGCATCTATGTAGATCGGGAGGTGCATTCCCTTCACAAACAAACGTAATCCACTGCATCTTCATCGGCTCCTTCATCGGCTCAGGTGTCGGGAGTAAATGACGACCACTGTGTTCATTATTATGTCCAGCAACACAACACCTCAATCGCTCAGTCAGAGATATTCTTGTCTAACTTACATCCCTGCTCCAGCATCGAAACAATGGAGGTCAGACTGTTACAGCTGATCTGAGGTAAGACGCTCGTGTCAATCCACTATCGTGGGAGCGGCCTCTGTTGGTGTGATCAGAGAATGGCTTGATTTGAAAAAGGGGATATTATTTTTACAGATTAATTAAAAACCACTGCATGGATTTTTTATCATTATAGGGTAGATTTGTACATACACTGCCAACACACATTAATGTTCAAACAACATGTAAAAGTGAACTTAGCATCCGGTGACCCCTTTAACAGCAGATGGCTAATCTAGTTTTTTAATCTAGTTTTTAACCACACACTGAAATGACCATAAAGAAGAGTGCTGAAGAGCGTCATGTAATTACACTTCAGCTCACAATGCTTTTCTGACACAAAATTAATGTAAACAGCCCACTGTGAACATCCTTGTAATTTGCTTCAACCTTTTCAGACATTATGTATGATTATTTTAGGTTCAAGTATATGTAAGGAATTGGAAGCAAGCAGAATACGGCTGTTTCTAAAGCATGCAGTGCCATCTGTGGTTAAAAACTAAGCTCAAAATTAATTTGAAAAATCTCACCATTTCTCAATTTACCATACATCAGTTTATCGGCACAACCCCTAGTACACGCAGGTTGGCCAGCGACTGTAGTCTGTCTGGTGTGTTTTAGTGCAACAGTCGACTTTCCACAGTGCTATTTTTCTTGGCGTCGGTTTGGTGTGTTTCTACCCAAAGATTAGTTAGTACCTAATTATAACCCAGTTGTTGTAATTACAATAATAAGTACATAATAAGTGTGCACAACCAGCGCTGTAGGCTACTCTCCCAGGTTCAGGAAACAGTCCTCAGTAAAATGCGCTGCACATACTCGACTTAACTCGACTTAACAATGATTTCTAGTTGTGTCCTCATTTGGAAGGCCGCACAAAGTTTTGCTTTCGCAACGAAACACAAAGCGTCTCCACAACATGGCGCCGGCTGCAACAATACTACAGCGAGTTGAAAGTTGCAGAACCATTTCTCAATTCACAATACATCAATTTATCAGCACAACCCTAGTACACGCAGTTTGACCAACGACTGTAGTTTGCCTGGTGTGTTTCAGTGTATACTAAGTACATAGTATGTCCCACCAACATTTGTCAGAATTTCTTCTTTTATATTCCACAGAAGAAAGTAAGTCAAACAGTTTTGACATGAGTAAATGATGACAACATTTTTTGGGTGAACTACCCCTGAGGGAATATAAATATGAAAGTCATTTCCAACCTGTATGGCTTTCTTCTGTGGAGCAGAAAACACATTGGACCCCTGTGATTTTCATTGTGTGGACCAAAACCTCTTGTGATCCACAGAAGAAAGAAAGTCATAAAGGTTTGGAACAAACAAAGGTGAGTAAATCATTTTGTTTTTGAGCAGCCTATCCCAAAAAATGCTGAGTGCTTTCTGTGAGGGTCAGGTTTACAGCTGAAGGATGGAAATTATAATTGGCTTGGTGTAAAACAAAAAAGTCAGTGGAAAGTTTCCACCATGATGGAAAAACTAATGCATGTGTATGGTCTTTAGATGACCGATGTATTCATTCACAGCAGTGTTTGCTTATAGTGATGTTAAACAGCACCGCGTGTTGTTTTTAATGGTCACAGTTAAGTGATTTCACTTCCAGGTCAGGCAGCTGCTGATGACCTCTTCTTTAACACAGAGGCCTCTGGGAGTCTGACTGCTGAATGACAGCAATGAACAGACTGAGATCCAAGTAGAGAGAGTGTGCAGAAGATAAAAGAGTTGCGTTTGAACTTTCACTTCATTATTGGGCAGAAATGCAAATACTAATGTTTTGAGGATGAATTAGCATATTCCTGGGGTCTTGTGAACTGCAGACTGCTGAAATATCTAAATTCAAACAAGTTTGTTTACCAACTCTTTTTGCTTAAGGTTGTGTGTCCTGTTTTTCTTGGTTAACGCTTTGTAGTAACTTTATATAATTACTAATAAATAGCAAATGCATAACTGATCAGTAGTTCATGTACTCTCACATATTGATATGCTGTCTGAAAATATGCAAAAACTAAATTTTCCTTTATATAAATTTACATGATTAATTAGTCTGTTCAGCATTTTATAGTCTTGTGTAGCTTGATTGTTTTTGACCATGGACAAAGTCTAGTTCACTTTGAAGAGACAATTTTTTTTAACGTAATGTTTAAAAGGTGAGTAAATTATGGATGTTGTTAGTGTTATTGTGACATTTTATCTCAGAATTTTGTGATACAAACTCTCAGTTCTGTCTTTTTTTTTTAGTTTGCGAGTTATAAAATAAGAATTGTGTGATTTATATTACAATTCTGAGAAATGAAGTCAGAATTGCAAGATATAAACTTTTTCTCAGATTTGCGTGATATAAACTCACAATTGCAAGAGAACTGTGAGATTCTGACTTTTTATATCCCAAATACAAGTTTGTATCAAGCAATGCTGAGAAAAAAAGTCAGAATTGTGAGATAAGACAACTTTTTTTTAAAACTCAGTGTCAGAAATGGGCTTCCAATTATGAGTTATAAGTCAGAATTGTGAGATTTAAACTTGAAAGTCTGAGAAATGAAGTCAGAATTGCGAAATATAAACCTTTTCTCAAAATTCTGAGATATAAACTTGCTAGTCCAATTTTGAGGGGAAAAAAATGGATATGTTCTCAGAATTGCGAGTTAATATCTCACAATTCTGACTTAATTCGCTTAAATTGCGAGAAAAAAAGATATATATATATTCCAAGATATAACTGAGAAAAAGTCAGATTTGTGAGTTTCTCTCACAAATATTACTTTATTTCTCAGAATTGTGACTTTATTACTCGCAATTGTGAGTTTATATCATGCAATTCTAAGAAAAAAGTGAGAATTGCGAGTTTATACCTCGCAATTCTAAGAAGAGTCAGAATTGCAAATTTGTATCACTCAATTCTGAGAAAAAAGTAAGAATTGCTAGATGCAAACTCGCAATTGCAAGAAAAAAAGTAAGAATTGTTAGATAAAAATTCGCAATTACCTTTTTTAAAAAAAAAAAAATATATATATATATATATATATATATATGTATATATATATAATATATAAATATACATACACATATATATATATATATTATTTATTTTTTTCAGTGGCAGAAACGGGCATCCATAAATTGTTGATAGGCTGGTGGTAAAAAACTTAATAATCAGAATATGTAATAATAAAAGTAATAATAATAGTTTATTTCAAAGATTCGGGGAGCATCTTAATGTGCAGTTTTAACCAGGCAAACTTTGGCAAATTTAGTAACTGGTTCATCCTCAAAAGCACTTAAAATCTAAACCTAGTATCTTGTAAACATGAATTTGTTTCCACATGGATTGACAAAAAAACGTTTCTAGCTCCTGGAGCTAGAGCTTTCCGATTTGAGAAAGTGCCATACACTCAAAAAAAAGGTACAAAAGCTGTCACTGAGGTGGTACCTTATCAAAAGGTACACTTTAGATGTACACTTTAGGTATTACTATGTGCATTTGAAGTATCGATATGGACCCATTAGATAGAAAAGTGTGCCTTTTGAAAAGATACCATTCCAGTGACAACTTTTGTACCTTTTCTGAGAGCCTGTAGACAAGCGTTCGTCTGAGACTATGCATTATATATTTTAACTATTTATTAGTAGTTTAGGTTATAAATACATTAATTAGTGTTTAACTAAGCATTCTTTCATAATCATTTTTATTTAGGGACTTTTGCTACTTTTAATGAATTGACAGTGTCGAGGTGAACATGGAGATGTATGTCACAAAGCTGACGAGCAGCATAAAACACTCAACATCAGTCAACGCCATTAATGCAGGTTTAACTGAATTCAATACATGAAATCACATCCACATCCAGATACCTGCAGTGGACTTCAGCTGACCGCCAGACAGGATTAGGACGCCACAGTCCTTTGAATTAACAGCTGCTGACAGCCCACTGTCAACCGCAGTCTGTAAATGAACTGCACTGTATTATGGGTAATGTGGTTTACTTAGGTGTTAACCTACAGGACACCCCCATAAGGCAGATACAGTTACTAATATCTGAATATTTGGTGAAGGTTAAAAGGAGGAGAAGAGGAACACAGGTACATAGCAGACAAAAAGGAAGACAGAGGAAAGAGAACACAATGATAAGGGAGCCCATCAACACTTTTGAGACCGTTCTGAATTTTGATCAGATTCTGGTGAGATTAAATATTATAATATTTTCATTTTTTCTCGACTTGCTTTACTTTCATTAACTGGGACTAATGGATGTTAATAATGTTCTATTTTATGAAGGTCATTCTATATTGTAGTATTTTTTTTTTTTTTAGAAATGAATTTATTTTATGATTATTAGATTTTTCTTATTATTTTAAATTAAAGTTACTGCTTAAAAAAGAGCAACACTTGTCGACCACTAATACAAAATGTAAATGTGAACATTACATCATTTGGTATTGCATATTATTTCATATTATTTTATAATTCATATGTGACCAAGGGCCACAAAACCAGTCTTAAGTAGCACGCATGTTTGTAGCACTAGCCAAAAACAAATAATCAATTTTTCTTTTATGCCAAAAATCATTAGGATGTTAAGTAAAGATCATGTTCCATGAAGATATTTTGTACATTTCCTACCATAAATATACCAACACTTTATTTTTTATTAGTACTATGCATTGCTAAGAACTTCATTTGGACAACTTTAAAGGTGATTTTCTCAATACTTATTTATTTATTTATTTTTTGCACCCTCAGATTCCAGATTTTATAATAGTTGTGTCTCGGCCATGTATTGTCCTATTCTAAGAAACCATATGTCAGTGGAAAGCTTATTTATTCAGGTTCACATATGCATTATTTGATAATGTTAATATTGTTTTATTAATATAATTACTTTTGATAATATTACGTTTGTGTTTGTTTGCATTTTTTTAAAGAAAAAGATATAATCAGTCTTTCTTGATCTCCTGATCAGTCTGTCAGTAAATGGGTCAGATTTTATTATGCTTTAACACACTGACCATTATATTTCTGTTTTTAATTAACTCTCAAAGTCACTATGTCCTTCAATGTCTGTTAGCAACTTTCACTCTCTCTGCTCTGTCTTCCTGTCTCTCTCTTGCTCTCTCATATCTTTGAGCAGTTTTTTTTAAGAATAATGTGTTATTCTACAGATCATATAGATCACATATTTTTGGTCTTATTCTTAGTCTTATAATTTGTTGGTTGATTTCAGTTGTTCAGAGAAGACATCTGATCCTTCAGAACTGAGCTGTGGGGTCAGGCCATGTGAGTTTTAGGCCATGGTTGTAAATTTAAGCCTGCACTGTGAAAATCAGTTAGAGGAATGTGGAAAACAGGTGTTTGAGAAAGAGCAAGAGAGAGAACATGTCGTAAAGTAAATGTTTTTCTGTTACAGAACAGTCTCTCACGCCGTCATTCTGAATCAGTGTACTGACTTCAGAAGATTGAAGAGGCAATGATAGAAACAACCTTGGGTCTCTCTATCTGACACAAACTCTACTATCTTATCATGATAATTTGATAGATGAAAAAAGAATTATAAGAAAAAAGTCTTTTATTCTTTTACTCTCAGGGTTTTTGTTCAATTTGTCATTCAAGGGTATTCGATGGTGTGTGTGCGTGCCAGTATTCGAGTGTAGTGTATAAATTCTGTTGTATAGCTGGATCTCATAGTATGAGATGCTCTGTGGAGGAATGTAAAGTCTTTATACAGTATGTTCAAGGCTGCAGCTACACATGAGGTGGGTTTGTCTCTATTATGAATGTATGTTCAGCATATTCAGCATTCTTGTTCTTTTTCATTCTAATTAATAAATTCTAAATGTAATCAATAAGACATCATCAACAATAATAGACATTAATAATCAATATTTTAATAATTGTATATATAAATTATATTTAAAATAGAAATCTTTTCTAACAATACAAGTCTTAACTATTACTTTTTTTATCGATTTAACACATCCTTACTGAATAAATGCATTCAATTATTTCAAAGAAAGAAAGAAATATTTATGACCCCAAACTTAGTGTATATCGTTACAAAAGATTTCTATTTTAAACAAATGCTGTTCTCTTTAGCATCAAAGAATCCTGAAAAAAGTATCACTGGTTTCAAAAAAAAAAAGAAGAAGCACAACTCTTTCCAACATTGATAATAAATCAGCATATTAAAATGATTTCTGAAGGTTCATGTGACACTGGAGATGAGTAACGATGCTAAATTGATGTAAATTCAGCTTTGCATCACAGGAATAATTATATTTTAAAGTATATTTAAAACAGAAAACACTATTTTAAATAGCTAAATATTATTTATAAATATTACTTTTTTCTGTATTTTTAATCAAATAAACAGCCTTGATGAGCAGAAAAGATTCCTTTAAAAACATTAAAAATCTTGAACGGCGGTGTATTTGTGTACGTGTCAATTAATTAGTAAATTAATACATAAGATTTTTAGTTAGTACATATTTATACTCAACAGATAATTATTTAATGCACTTTCATTTTTTGATAGCCTTAGTGAATAATTCTTAGGACTATGAAATGTCTTACTGTAGATTGACTAATTGTCTTCTGTATAATAATTGTTCATTAATAAATTTATTTAAATAAATTGCCAATTATCAGTGAAAGAGAATAACTTTAATCAACTGAGTTGAAATGTATATAAATTCTGGCTTATAATTGAATATGAACTTCTGCAAAAGTTCAAAAACAATTTTTGGACTCTGCTTTTGGAAAACAAACCTACAGTAGATTTACATTTTAAGTAACAAAGAACCCTCTCGCAATGTTTTAAATGTCATTTATTGATAAGAAAGTCTCACTCATCTGAATGATACAACTGAGTTGATCTTTTTTAAAAATGTATAAAACTACCAAAAACACAGCTTATGTACTCCGTTTAAAAGGTGCTTGAAGTGCTTGAAGTACTTGAATTTGACTTTTTGAAATTTAAGGCCTGGAAAACCCTTGAAAACAGCAATATTTTCGAAGAGGTACTTGAAAAGTGCTTGAATTATTGAAAGACAATGTATCTATGAAATAAGTGTTTAATTTTGTCAATAAGCACATCTGTTTACGCAATTCATCAAAACATCAGACCTTTTTTGCTTATTTCAGTTAATGTCAGAAAACAATCGAGCTAAGCAAGTAGTAGTACTGACAGTGTCTTGTAAACATGGCTGAAGATGCGAAAAAAGGAACAGATGAACCAAATCAACTGAGTCACTTATGCTGGAACCACTCTGATTGATTCAAAATCATGACTTTGATCATTTATTTCAAGCGATTCACTAGCAAAAACCAGATCGAATTAAAAGGGCCATTTTTTTTTTATAAATTTCGACAAATTTGATTTTAAAAGCACGTCGTGATGGGTGAAACAGAGCTTTTTAAAACTCAGAATAAGTTAAACCATTGTGTCACAAAATTATTCACAATTTCAAAGTGCTTCAATCAGATTGTGTATCGTGAATCATTTGATTTAGATTGAAAATTTGCGTATTGCGAATCATTTGATTCAGGGTCGGACTTAGGAGCACATATCATGAATCATTTCGTTTAGATTGGAACATGTTTGTGAATCATTTAGTGATTTGAATAATTACAATCAAATGATTTGCCATGCGCGATTTGAAGTCCCAATCTAAATCAAATTCATCGCGACTTCAGAGCAAGGTCACAAATCTTTTTGTTTTAGATCAGAGCTTCACAGCCCAGATCACGAATCATTTGATTCCGATTGGGACTTCGGTGTGGGTTCGAGAACCATTTGTTTTAAAACAGGATTTCAGACCGATTTCGCAAACCTTTTTTTCAGATTTTTTTCCTTAAACAGTAAAAAACATCAAACTATTAATGGAGTACAGTTATAAAAAATGAAAGTGTACACAAATAAAAATCACTTAAGCAAATTAACGGTGGTTTTACTATAGTAAAAGTATAGTATACTTTGCAATACTTTGCATGTGCTTCCCTTTATTTTGCCATTTTATAATAACACCTTTTAATTTATCTATTTCTCTCTTTTTTTTTTTAGAATTTTAAAATGAAAGACATTGTTTGATAAGTGAGATCTCTAATTCAAGATTAAAAATCAAAAAAGTAATGCTTGGAAAGTCTTTCAAAATCCTAGAATTTAATTTTACAGTATCTGTACAAACCCTGGAAATGAAAAATGCCCCCAAATATTTTTTATCTGTATCTGAATTATTTCTTATTTATTTATTTATTTGTTTGCTTGTTTATTTATTCATGCACATTTTTAGATATATTAAAAGTATTTTTTTTAATGCCTTATGTAAAAATGATTTTGAGTTGCATGTATATTGATCATTCCTTGTTTTCGAGTGGGCATGAGGGGGCTGAATCTGATCCCTTCAGTCTCGCACCATGTGGGGTCTGTGCTGCTCAAGAATGTATGTATGTCGGCGTGTGTATTGGGTGTAATGGAAGGAAGGTCAAGAATGTCTTGTTGGATCACTTCCTTCTTTACTGGCCAATATCCAGAGTGTGTGGTCTATCCTGATGGACAGCCCATTATTTTTGCATTTGTGTACTTGGCTCACCAAGAAATCAAATCTTACTACAAATCAATCACATCCCGATGGACTAAATCAGATACTGCCTACGCTGTTTGTCATTCGATAAGCTGCTCGGAGATACATCACAATAGAGAAGACAGTTGCGATTTCCAATTCATGACAACATTAATCTGTTTTCTTTTTCTTTTGGGGTGTTTGGCTTCTTTGAAGTTGGTGAAGTCAAGTTGGGAACTTTGAGTACTAATTTTTTGTGCATTTGAACCTTGTGCATGTGTGTGTAGTGTACGTATGATTGAGAATATCTCGGGGGAGCGCTTTTTCCATTCTGCCTGTTAGGGAGCCTGACTATTTCTGTCTGACACATACAAATGACTGTAACTCACCACCACACACACTTGCATTGATTCACTTTACATTCCTGCTTCCACAAGTATTCACATGCACACAATCACACTGAAACAAAGTTGTGAAATCAAAGGTTTTTTCACCATTAAACCTTCATTATCCACCTCATCAAGAATGACTTTTTACCCATACTTCGTTGATCACTGCAGATTTTCCTTCCACTGATTTTCTTCACTCTGCTGATCAATGCGTGTCATGTGGTCTTTTCTGTTCCTGATACAAACCCGCATTCTGTCTTTTTCAGCTGTATGGGGAATATCGGGAGCAGCTGGGTAATTTTGCCAGACGGGAGGCCACACGTCTGTTGACTGAAAGGCAATGGAAGAGGCACGCCGGCAATGCCAAGGCAACCAGGAGAGGCCACGGCCGAGCACATCATGCCAGCCTGGATGCGGGGCCCATGACACCAGGTTTAAGCCCCTCCTCCTCTATAAAGAAGCCACGCCCCTATTCCAAATGCCAGGGTGAGTGATGGAAAATGAATCAAGTGCACTGGTCTAATAAAGTGTCTGGTGTGAATAGCCATTAGAATGTGTTTGCATTGCAGACTGCCTGGCCCGGATACAGAGATATATTGTGACAAAGCTCGGCGAAGACTGGATCTTCCTGGTTCTTTTAGGTCTCACTATGGCTCTGGTGAGCTGGAGCATGGACTATGCAAGTGCCAAGAGCCTGCAAGGTATAGAACAGCATGTGCTTATCTGGTGACCCTTAAAGCTTGTTTATATTTTAGCAGTAAGGTCAGAAAGGCTCTGCTATATTACAAAGTAATTGTGGCTGAAGGTAGTCGATGCACATGTCCTGCAGGCCTTAAGTTCTTCTTATTATTAAGGATATTAAATAGTAATGTTAAAAAAAGAAACATTGTCCTTGATGGGATAGTTCACCCAAAAATGAAAATTACTCCATGATTTACTCACTCTCTACCCATCCGTGGTGTATGAGACTTTATTATTTCAGACAAATACAATCAGAGTTATATTAAAAAAATTTCCTGGCTCTTCCAAGCTTTATAATGGCAGTAAATGGGTGTTGAGATTTTGAAGTCCAATAAAGTGCATCTGTTCATCATAAAAAGTACTCCTTTCGGCTTCCGGGGGGGTTAATAAGAGCCTTCTGAAGTGATCTGTTTGTGTAAGAAAAATATCCAAATTTCAGTGGTGGATGAAGTACACAAATCAAGTACATGAGTAAAAGCACAGATACGTATAATAAAATATTACTCCAGTAAAAGTTTTCCTTTTTCAATTTTACTCGAGTGAAAGTACAAAAATACCTGATTTTTTTTGTACTTAAAAGTACTGATGTCACACCCTTGTGGACTGTTATGTTGGTTTCTCCCTCTTGTGCCCATATTTGGTTGTTCCTGTTTCCTGTTCTTGTTTCATCATCATTCGTTAACCTTGTATCACCTGTGCCTTAGTTATGTTCATGGTTATCACCTGTCTTTATAAGTTGCATTGAGTTCAGTGTTTGTCGTCTGGTCTCGTCAATGTGAATGTCAATGAATGTGTGGTTTTACCCTCCTGCTGTGGATTTACCTGTTTTTGGATTTACCTGTGGATAATAAAGACTTTATCTCTGACCTTCGTTCACCCCTTTCTCGCACGATACGTGACAGAAGACTGGACCACCCACCAAAATGATGGCTGAGGAAGTGTTTTGGGGTTTGCGGCAAGGTGGTCGGAGCGGTATGTGGAGGAATTCCTCGAGCTTGCCAACCAGCTGAGCTGGCATGACTCTGCTCTAGGTGCGTGTTTTCAGCTGGGCCTGGACAACAAGACTATCTGTTGTGAACTTCCTGTGTGTGAGTATCCCCTGATCAAACTGATTAATCTTGTCCTTTATTTAAACGGTTCTAATTTTGAAGTCAAAGAAATAAGAGAAGATTATAAGTCTCATTGTCCAGCCCCCTCTGGAACACGCTGGGTCATGCCGGCTCACACCTCGCGAGGAACCCCTATATAGCGCATTAGAGCCCTCTCCTCCCGAGCGCCGTCCAGAGCCCGCTCCTCCAGTGCGCCCTCCTGAGCCCGCGCCTCCAGAGCGCCCTCCTCGCCGGGAACCCGTACATACCGCACCAGAGCCCTCTCCTCCCGAGCGGCATCCAGAGCCCGCTCCTACAGAGCGCCATCCTGAGTCCGCACCTCCAGAGCACCCTCCTCGCCGGGAACCCGTACATACTGCACCAGAGCCCTCTCCTCCTGGGCGCCGTCCAGAGCCTGCACCTCCGGAGCGCCCTCCAGTTCCCAGTCCTCCAGAGCGCCCTCCAGTGCCCACTCCTCCAGAGCGCCCTCCTGAGCCCGCACCTCCAGAACACCCTCCAGTGCCCGCTCCTCCAGTGCCTGCTCCTCCAGAGCCTGCTCCTCCAGAGCCCGCTCCTCCTGAACTCTCGCGGGTCTGTGGAGCCCTATTTTCCCCTAAGAAATTTTTTTTGGGGGGGGGGGGCATATGCCTGAACTGCCTGCTCCACCATGGCTTCCCAAACTGCCTGCTTCGCCATGGCTTGCCGAACTGTGTGCTCTGCCATGGCTTCCTGAGCTCCCTGATCCGCCATGGTTCTTTGAACTGTCTGCTCCGCCATGGCTTCCCAGACTGTGTGCTCCGCCATGGCTTCCCGAGCTCCCTGATCCGCCATGGCTTCCCGGACTGTGTGCTCCGCCATGACTTCCCAAGCTCCCTGATCCGCCATGGCTCTTTGAACTGTTTGCTCCGCCATGGCACCCCGAGCTCCCTGATCCGCCATGACTTCCCGAACTGTCTGCTCCGCCATGGCTTCCCGAGCTCCCTGATCCGCCATGGCTTCCCGGACTGTCTGCTCCACCATGGCTTCCCGAACTCCCTGATCCGCCATGGCTCCCTGAGCTCCCTGATCTGCCCTGGAGGCCTTCCTTCTCTTCGCCATGTGTCTGACCTGCTCCAGCCTCCAGGGTGCCAACCCCCTCTCCCTGGTGGATATGTTACGGCGCGAGACGTGCCTTCCGGGAGGGGGTAGTAATGTCACACCCCTGTGGACTATTATGTTGGTTTCTCCCTCTTGTGTCCATATTTGGTTGTTCCTGTTTCCTGTCCTCGTTTCATCATCATTAGTTAACCTTGTATCACCTGTGCCTTAATTATGTTCATGGTTATCACCTGTCTTTATAAGTTGCATTGAGTTCAGTGTTTGTCGACTGTTCTCGCCAATGTGAACGTCAATGTAAGTGTCTATGTATGCGTGTTTTTACCCTCCTGCTGTGGATTTACCTGTTTTTGGATTTACCTGTGGATTATAATAAAGACTTTATCTTTGACCTTTTTCTTCGTTCGCACCTTCCTCGCACGGTACCTGACAACTGATAGATTTATTTTGCAATTTTAGATAGGCTATTTAATTTAATTTTATATTAGCACATATTTTTTAGAATCCTACTGCTCAGAATACCTGTGATTTTCCTAAAATAACCACTATATGGAGTAAAAATACATTTTGGTTTGTTGATATGGACTGCGTTGATGAGAGTCATGTTGTAATACTCACTGTGAAGCTTACACTGCAATGTACCTGAGAGAAAACAGATTTGAAAACAGACACATTTTTATTAGATGTGTCATAATATGTTAAGACACACCAATTTGCAATATCAAGCAGCAAAACAAGCTGTTTTATACAGCTGAAAATAGCTGGACACAGATGAGACCAGAAGCCACATGCATAAAATTTGCAAATAGACGTGCCCACACTAACAGTAAGAAATAGACAGTGTTTCTTGAGTAAAGAAAATGCTGTACTTATTCAGACAACAGTTTTTTATTTACCCTTGCTTTGTGAAGTAGACGTCTGTCTTCAAACTGCATGTCATTCATGTCATTCTGAATGGAGGAGGAGTGGAGTTATGAGGTTTGACTGACAATTTGAGGATCCAATGACATTATGAGGTTCAGTCACAACCTCTTCTAAAAGACTTTCATTGGTTAAATATTGGTAAAACCCACAAACAGACATAACAATGACCAATAGCACTGATTTAAAATAATAATAACAAAATATAATAGAGATGAGGTTTTGATAATTTTCCACAGCACTCCCAACAACCTGCCACTG
Source organism: Labeo rohita (assembly GCF_022985175.1). NCBI lineage: Eukaryota > Metazoa > Chordata > Actinopteri > Cypriniformes > Cyprinidae > Labeo > Labeo rohita. The sequence goes on along the minus strand of NC_066884.1, from coordinate 27,506,161 downwards.
CACAGTGGTTGAAAAAAAAAACTGCTTTAGAAGTGCTAATATCTAGTGCTGATGAACTAATGTCAACAAATTAACCTTATTATAAAGTGTTACTGACATTTTTTAAACAATTACAGGGTGACTAAATGATAACAAAATTTTACTTTCAGGGAGAACTATGCCTTTTCTATGGTTTCCTTTTAATCAAACTCACTTACATTCTCTACATTTTAATGCAAAAAAATACAAGTCCCCCATTTGTAATATAGCATGGTGAGCCAAATCAAAGGTCATCACTGGCCAACTTGCCTTGAGCGTCTCTGATTTAGTGCTACTGCCAATTCTGAGAAAATCTATTCTTTGGAGCTGAAGGGTGGACGCCACCTCAGAGAGCCAATTACTGATACTGGGAACTGAGACAGAGTTACCTCCTAAGGATAATTCTCTTGCCAGTTGTTGTGCCAAAATGAATAATAAAGGTATTGGTAATGTATTCACAGTGCCTTATACTATAAAACACATAATTGTGGTAGGCTTGCAATAATCAAAAATAGTCATGCAAGTCAAACATTATAATAATTTTCACAGTATGCAGTATATGTCAAAGGAACTGTCAGAGGAACATAGAAAAAGGTATTTTTAAGGATACATAACCTTGTCACTGAGGAAGTACTCTCAAAGGTACATATTTGTGCCTTAATTAAACTTAAATAGTGTAATTATTTACCTTAAATTTAACAGTGATTTAAGTCTAATGCGTTAAATTTAATCAACACCCAATGTAATGTTGTATTATAGGTGTACAGTAATTTTTTCGACTTTTCTATTTCTGTCTCTTAGCATATAAGTGGATGTACGGGGAGCTGAAGGGTAATGTGGCTCTGCAGTATCTGGCCTGGGTCTCATATCCCATCATCCTCGTTGTGTTTGCATCCCTCTTCTGTCACCTGGTCTCTCCACAAGCTATAGGTTTGTTCATCTCATCGTCCTCTCATTCCTGCTTTTATTTCCCTGTATTCTTACTGTTTGTCCTCTGTTCTTTACCCTTGCATTCACATCACTATTTTGGTTATCTGCTCACAATGTCACAAATCATTTTTGTGTCTCTCTGTTCTGTCATCTGTATTCAGCTGTTATGTTTTATATTCAGTTTTTGTCCAGTTTTTGTCCTCAATTCACCTCAACCACCCACACCACTTCAAATCTTCCTGCTCTCTTTTCAAGGTGTGATCATCACGGTCTCGTTTTCTCTTCCTTTCACTCACCTCTCTACGCCACAATTGTTTTGATAGCTTTCTCATGTGCTCCACATCAGACTAGAGGATACACGCCAATCTTTTTTCATCTTTTATAATCAGTGTGACAAGATTTACACTCTGTGTTAAATTGAGTTTGTGTTTTATGGATTAATTTCACACGCATCGCTCCCTCTCTCTTTTCTCTGTTCCATAGGCTCTGGGATCCCTGAGCTCAAGACCATCCTCAGAGGTGTGGTGTTAAAGGAGTATCTGACGCTCAAAGCATTTGTGGCTAAAGTCATCGGTCTTACGGCTGGTCTGGGCAGTGGTATGCCCATTGGGAAAGAGGTGGACCTCTGCTACTTTCATATTTTTTTATATATATATATATATATATATATATATATATATAACTGATACTGGACCACAAAACTACACTGTATGGGTCAAAATTACTGATTTTTCTTTTATGCCAAAAATCATTAGGATATTAAGTAAAGATCATGTTTCATGAAGATATTTAGTAAAATTCCTACTGTAAATATTTTAAAACTTAATTTTTGTTTAGTAATATGCATTAGTAAGAGCTTTATTTGGACAACTTTAAAGGTGATTTTTTTCAATATTTAGATTTTTTTACACCCTCAGATTACATATATTCAAAACTGTATAATATTTTATTCAAATATACATATCTTGTTGTAGTTAACTGTCTTATTTATTTCTGTAACAAAGATTGACTTCAAAGAGCTATAATCTGTTTTCCATCCATCCTTCTATCATTCAATACCTGTCGTTCTATCTATCTATCGTTCTGTTGTTCTACCATTCTACCGTTCTATCCATCTATCCATCTATCTATCTATCTATCTATCTATCTATCTATCTATCTATCTATCTATCTATCTATCTATCGTTCTATCATTCTATAGTTCTATCTATCGATCGTTCTATCATTCTATCTATCGATCGTTCTGTCATTCTACCCTTATGTTTCCCTGTCGTTCTATCATTCTATCATTCTATTTGTTGTCCTGTCATTGTTTCTAGCTATTGTTCTGTCTATCGGTCTATCTGTTGTTCGTTCTATCATTCTATCATTCTATCTGTAGTCTTATCTGTCATTCTGTCATTCCAGCTATCGTTCTATATATCGTTCTGTCTGTTGTTCTTTCTATCATTCTAAATGTACTCTGTCTATCATTCTATTGTTCTGTCGTTCTACTTATCTATCAATCGTTGTACCGTTCTGTATCGTTGTGTCATTCTATCGTTCTGTCTGTTGTCCTGTCATTGTTTCTAGCTATTGTTCTGTCTATCATTCTATCTGTTGTTTGTTCTATCATTCTGTCATTCTATCTGTCATTTTATCCATCATTGTCATTCTAGCTATCGTTCTATATATCGTTCTATCTGTTGTTCTTTCTATCATTCTCACACTCTCACACTCTATCTATCTATCTATCTATCTATCGTTCTATCGTTCTATCATTCTATCTATCGTTCTACCTATCGTTCTATATTGTTCTGTTGTTCTATCATACTTTCTATCATTCTCTGTTGTTCTGTCATTCTTTCTAGCTATCGTTCTGTCTATCATTCTATGTTGTTCTTTCTATCATTCTAAAGGTTCTCTGTCTATCTGTCGTTCCATCATTATATCTATCATTCTATTGTTCTATCATCTATCTAGTGTTCTATCATTCTGCCATTCTATCGTTCTGTTGTTCTTATTAGCTGTCATTCTATCTACCATTTTGTCTGTTGTTCTGTCGTTATATCTGTCGTTATATCATTCCAAACGTTATCTGTCTATCGTTCTATCGTTCTACCGTTCTGTATCGTTCTGTATTTCTATCATTCTACCCTGTCGTTGTTTCTAGCTATTGTTCTGTCTATCATTCTAAACCTTCTCTGTCTATTGTTCCATCATTCTATCTATCGATCTATTGTTCTATCATCTATCTAATGTTCTACTGTTCTATCGTTCTGTTGTTTTTTCTAGACATCATTCTTATATATTCTGTTGTTCTATCGTTAGACCTGTCATTCTGTCGTTCTATCTGCCATTCTTTCTATCATTCTAAACAATCTCTATCTATCTATCTATCTATCTATCTATCTATCTATCTATCTATCTATCTATCTATCTATCTATTATTCTATCTATTGTTCTATATATCATTCTATCTATTGTTCTATGTAGTGTTCTATCGATCAATCTATCAGTCTGTCTGTTGGTCTGTCTGTGGTTCTGTCCGTCCATCAATCCCCATTCTCTCATTCTCATATTCTTCTGTTCATCTATTAGTTCAGTTATCTTACTAACCGGTTGCATCACTAATTGCGGCTCTTTGTTGGATTCAGACAAATGAATTTTGTTACATAAACTCTCCTCATAGATACAGTACATTATTCATCTGCTGCAGATTGATTAATAACCTCCATTAAATCCTCAGGGTCCTTTTGTGCATATTGCCAGTATATGTGCGGCAGTGCTGAGCAGGGTCATGTCCATCTTCACCGGTGTGTACGAGGTAAAAACCAGCCCCTGTGAGCTTGTTCGCCTGTGTGTGTGTGTGTGTGTGGCATTAGTGGTTGAGTTACTCTTCAGAAGCTGCTGACCTTAATTGCTGATCTAGGATCAAGTTACCTCTCATTGGCATATAAATTCCCACTCCACACCACAGCCATCACAAGTTATTTTATGAGTAGACAGATGCCAAAAACTGTCTCTGATCAACAGTTAAGGATTATGATGAACTGCTTTTGAATGTTATACTCGGTTTAATATTACAATTTGTGTGCGTGTCTAATGTTAATGAATTGAAATAAATGCTAGTCATACTAATTGCATATTTCTCTCCTCTCATTCCCCTTGTTCTCTTTTTATCCCTCTCTCATTGTCTCTCCTCTAACACCTCATTATTTTTGTCTGTCTTTATTAATAGTGATGGTATTTTTTGGCATGTGTCTCGAATGTGTGTGTCCTGATGCTGTTATTTTAACCCCTCCCCAAATTACCCAGAATAGTGCCCATGTTCAGGATCTGCTGGTGTGTGCCTGTGCAGTGGGAGTGGCCACCTGTTTCGCCGCCCCAGTGGGAGGCAAGTCACGCCCACTTTTACCCAGCATGCATTGCTTTGTATTATGTATATGCACTCTATACGTTAGTTTAAAACATGTTTGTCCCTCTCATCTCCTTTATAGTGTGTTTTTGCTTAGTTGGTACATTATAACGCTTTGGTTTGCCACATCCACACAATTGTGTGGTCAAGTAATCCTTTTGTTTTTCCTTTGCTTTTCTTTATCCATCATTATTTCTCCTTCCATTTGGCTCTACTCTTTCTTCTTATTTCTCTTTCATGTTTACTCCTCTCTCCCTCCCACGCAATGTACCCGCTGACATTTCTAATCTATTCTTCTCTTTACGTCCCTTCATCTCCCTCCCCTCGTTCATTCTTCTTTCTGCCTTCACCTCAAACTCCCTCTCTCTGTCTTTCTCTCTCTTCTGTCTTGGTGTCAGTAGAACCCCTATGGTTACACAGACATACTGACAGTAGGATGTGCTGTTGGGGTGGGCTGCTGTTTTGGGACTCCCCTTGGAGGTAAAAATCTCCCCTTCTATCTATCCCCGTTGTTTTCAGTTCCTCTTCCTACTCTTTCAGCTTGATGCCTGCTGAATAATTAACCTCATCAACGCTTCACAGTTAAAAGCACCCGTGTGTTATAAATTCATATGCTGTGCATGTTTTATGTATCTTAAAGAGTGTGTATACTCAGAGGAGAGCGTGATAAAGAGCGTGCCGGAACTTTTTAAGTACCATCAGAGAGTGCTTGTGGATTTCGAAAAGTGTTTGTGTGTGAATGTAAATTATTTTAAGCTTGCATAACTCTCTTATGAAGTATGAGGCTTTTTGATGATGAAATAGGGATTTAAAAAAAATGCATCAAATCAACAAGCTACAGGGTCAATCACGTTACAAACTTAAGAAAGAGTAAGAAATAAGAGATACTATCCTGTGCTGCACTGCAAATAACATCAAATTTAAAACGCTAGAAAAAAATAAAACTATTTAAAGTTGTTGTTGTTATATATAGAAACAATTTGTTTTATGTTTATTGCAAAATTTGCAGTTTGAGAGTAGTTGGAAGTACAGTGTAGGGACACTGACATCACATTACACCATTTTTGTGTTCTTTTGGGATTTGCTTGTCAAATCCCTGCTGAAAAAAAAAAAACATTGAGAGCATCACAGAACTTTTAATGGTTTTACTAGTTATAATGGGACTTGTATTGGTTTTAATGGAAACTGTAATGGTGCCCATTTGTCTCCACTGGTAATTGGTTGCCTTCTATTGGTGGCTTGTTAAAACCACTAAATCCTAATGGAATGTGTCCCAAAACAAACTACAGGAATGAATTTTTTTAATGGTTTCAATGGTTAAAAGTTGATGGTTTGTAATGGTATTTGTAGTGGAAACCATTAGAATTTCTGTGATGGATTCTGTTGTTTGTTTCAGCAGGAATTTGTTTACAGAATCATGTGTAATATTGTTTTTCACTAGGAATTCTGCCAATAGACACAATTATTTAAGAAATAAGTTGAAATAGTGCAGACTGATAGCTTCAACAAAAGCAGAGACGGTCGATTAACAGCCTCATAGTTCACAGTATGTCTGGCTTTAAAGGTTTACAAGTTATTTTTTAAATGAGCAATATCACACTCGTAGCAGTGAGATATGGCTGTATATTCGACCATAGGTAATCACAGCATGCTGATATACAGCCATTTTGCACTGCTATGAGTTATATTGTGTTTTTACAACAGTTTGACTGCATGAGTGTGTAAATACATATGAAACAACAACAGTGTCTTTAAAAACATTGTTTGTGCAAACTACTGCCTGTATTAAAAGCTGACTGTATTACGTAGAGTCGAATATTATGAAAGAGAGATGTGATTAACTGCATCTGATACAGCATTCATTCTTTAGCTCAATCTCATATGTACAATAAATCATTAGTTTGAATGTCCACTGAGGAAAGCAATGTCTTTGTCGAATTATCCTTTCAACTGCTAAGGATAAATTACGATGACATTTGCATTTGGCATTTACTCAGTGCATTTGTTGGCTGCGTCTTACAAGGTGTTGTTGAAAGTAAAAAAAAATGTCCTCGTTTACAACGGCGTTTCAGTCTCTTTCAATATAAAAGTCTTTACTGCTGACGCACTCATAAAAAACAGTCTTGTCACTATCTAATGGCAGAACTGAACTGAAATGAATCTCCATCACGAACAAACATCTAAAGAGTGTTATTAAAAACTACTGTCATTTATATAAAATATTATTTAATAAACAACATCAGCCATCATAAAAGTTGCTAGGCAATTCAGTCAAAAGTACAAAGACAGCGCTCTGATATACAGCACTGAATTTACATAAAACATAACGTGATGAGATTTTGCCCTCAGCTAAAAGTATTTGCTCTAGAATAAATAATAGATTAATGTGACCAAAGACTGGCCATTAGATTTACACAAAATGAATTATATCTCATGTTTAACCGCTATAGAGACATCATAGCTAGCTGCAAATTCCAGAAGGACTGGCCAAGGTGAGGCTGCTCTCGGCAGGTTCATGAGCGCTGAACAGCCGCTGGCACCCAGGAGCTCACAAAATTTTCAAATAATCTTTGTTAACAAGCTGCATGTTTGAAGTCTAGAGAAGTACATTCGCTACTAAAAAACTCTTATAACTACATCCCGTGAAACACAAACGAAATTATTTATAAAATTATAGTGGATTTGGTCCACAATAACACTCTCTGTGTGAAATACCACAAGCGAAGTGACTAGAATATCACACTCCTTTAAGCCAATCAGATTCAAGGATCAGAAAGAACTGTTGTATAAAATCAATTAATTTATTATTCGTTTGTGCTTACTGACCAGCCTGACACAGCAACGCTGTTTCAACCAATGGAATGAGTTTGGGGCGGAGCTATATGTTTGATTGACAAATGGCAGATGGATGGAGTGCTTGGGGAAATCTGTTTGAAAACAGTCATTACTTTTACGGTGTTTTTAAAATAATTTATTATTATTCAAATTATTCATTAATTATTATTTATTGACATATTTATTATTATTATTATTATTATTGGGTAACACTACAACAAGGTGTCATTTGTTAACGTTAATGTATTAACCAACAAGAATGAACAATGAACACTACATTCATTATAGTATTTATAAATCCTTTTTAATGTTAGTTAAAAAAATTAAAGTCGGTTGTTTGTTCATGTTAGTTCACAGTTGTTTGTTATTACTATTCACCTCTCTTCCACTCTCATGTTCTCTCTTTAAATTGCTTTCCCTGCTGTTATTTAACTTTCTTTTTTTATCTATTTTTATTCTTGCTCTCTCTATCTCTCAGGTGTGTTGTTCAGTATTGAGGTCACGTCGACATATTTTGCAGTGAGGAATTACTGGAGAGGATATTTTGCTGCCACATTCAGTGCCTTCATATTCCGAGTACTGTCAGTGTGGAACAAAGATTCTGGTGAGACACACACAAGCAGATATGATAAATGAATAATAAATTAATTTCATGCTATATGTCAAGCTGTCCACTGCTTACTGATCTCTATAAATGAAATGCATTATACAACATTTAGTGCCGGTCCTCAATTTCGATCAGCTGAGCGATATCCCAAAAGTGCTGATGTACAGTCCAACAGCGCTGAGATTTTTCACTGTTTCTGTCAGTCTGCTTGTGTGTGTTTGCCCGTTTCAGACAGACTTTCAGTCAGTATTATTATTGGTGGGCATTTTCAAGTAACTTATTTTGTAGTTTACATTGTTATGATAATAGATGAGTGATTAGCTTTTGGCCTAGAGATATGCAACATTTAATTCTGCTTTATCTTCATTTGTAACTATTTTCATTGGAGGAAAAAAATGGCAAAGTGTCAATATTGTATCTACAATATATTAACACTGATTATTGAACTGTTGTATAAAAGCAGTATTACACATGCATTAAAGGAGAAGTTCACTTCCGGAACAAAAATGTACAGATAATTTATTCATCCCCTTGTCATTCAAGATGTTCATGTCTTTCTTTCTTCAGTCGTAAAGAAATTATGTTTTTGGAGGAAAACATTTAAGGAATGTTCTCCATATAGTGGACTTCTATGGTGCCCCCGAGTTTCAACTTCCAAAATGCAGTTTAAATGCAACTTCAAAGGGCTCTAAATGATCCCAGCCGACAAATAAAGGACAGTTTATATAGTTTTTAACCTCAAATGCTTATCTTGTATAGCTCTGCATGAACTTGAACTTCCAGTTCAAGACAGTTAGGGTTAAATCAACAAACTCCCATTTCTTCTCCAAATTCAAAATCTGCAGAAGTACCAATCCAGTAATATAAAGTGAACATGCAAAGACAATCAAATGCCCTTTACAAAAAAAAAAAAAGGTAAAACAGTGATGCAGGACAATGTTAAAGTTGAAAAAGAAAATGAGATGGGAGTTTTTCGACATGCCCTAACTGTCTTTAACCGGAATACACAGAGTTCACGCAGAGCTAGACAACAGGAGCATTTAAGGTTAAAAAGTATATAAATTGTAATCGTTTCACTAGATAAGACCCTTATTTCTCGGCTGGGGTCGTGTAGAGCTCTTTGAAGCTGTATTTAAAATGCATTTTGGAAGTTCAAACTCGGGAGCACCATAGAAATTCACTATATGGAGAGAAATCCTGAAATGTTTTCCTTAAAAAAACGAAATTTATTTACGAGTGAAGAAAGAAAGACATGAACATCTTGGATGACAAGGGGGTTAGTAAATGATCTGTACATTTTTGTTTTGGAAGTGAACTTCTCCATTAATATCAGCACTGATATTCAAAACAACTGACTAAAACTTTTTTTCCCACAGTTACGATAACAGCGCTGTTTCGTACAAACTTTCGTATGGACTTCCCCTTTGACCTGCAGGAGCTGCCAGCTTTTGCAATAATCGGGTGTGTGGGTTACTGTGTGTCTGTGTACAATATGTGTAATTATCAATTATGTATACTGTATGCACTTACAGTAAAAGGATTTTTGAATATAATGTATCTTCAAATAGATGTCACAATTTTTATTTCTGGCTAAAGTATTTAAATGTGTGTGTGTGTGTGTAGGATCTCATGTGGGTTTCTAGGGGCGTTCTTTGTCTATCTGAACAGACAAGTTGTTCTGATCATGAGGAGACCGACGGCTCTTACGCGCTTCCTCACAAAACAGCAAGTCACCATTTATACATAAATAAACTTTTTCATTAACCAGTTTTAGCTTTAAAATGAATTTATTATTCTGTTATTTTACTTGTATTGCATATGGCATTGACAGTGGCATTAATAATATCAAAAGCTCATGATAATACACCATTACTGTGATAATTATGTCTGTGCGTGTTTGTTTGTTGTAGTCGGTTGATTTACCCTGGCGCTGTGACACTAATTATAGCCTCCTTCACATTTCCTCCGGGCTTCGGCCAGTTCATGGCTGGAGAGGTGTGTATTTGCTTGGATATTTTGCACACATACATTTTAAGTAGACAACCATAGAGCAGTTTTACTGAAACAACCAGGTCAGAAGCTTTTTTTTTTTGTTTGCAAGAGCCAAATTTTAAAAACAGCCTTTGAACATGCAATTATTTAGTTTCAAACAAATCGTTTGTAAGTTCACTCAGGTTTCACCTTTTTATCTTAGTAGTTTGTTTTTATACTGAAGCATAGTTTGTTTGCTGAACTTCATTCAAACATTCAAACTAATGTGTTTGCGGTTGCACTTGTTATTGTGTCTGTTTTATGTTTATGTATGTACATTATGCTTGTTATATTGTTTGGTTTGTTTGTTTGTTTAGATATGCTTTTATGTTTACGCTATGTAAAGCACTGGCTAAAAGTGCTTTATAAAGTGAACATTATTATTATTATTGCGTATTATTATCTATAGAGTCCTGCATATGACATAATGAAGGAAAAATGGATACTGTGGCTATGAATGAAGAATTAATTCCCACCGCTTATTAATTTATTGGCCACATTTAATTAATTTGTTCCCTTGCTTTAGATAAATGATTGACCATGTACTAATTTATACTCTTATTTTAATTTAGTTAAATCGTGACCATGATATCTTGTGTGGGACTCCGTAATTATCAGTAATTCTTGGCATGTGTAAAACATCTGGTTATGTAACCTTAACATGGCGGCACCCATATGTAGAATAAAACAGCTTTTTTTATTCATCTTATTATATTACTGATATTTCCCAAGATTGCTTTTTACTGAGTGCACCTCTAAATTGTGAGATTACATCCCTACGCATCAATTCCTTCACCGTTAGATAAGAGAAAGTGTTTTCACTTTCTGAATATGGCAACTTCATTGTAACCAACATTGTAACTAGACTAGATTAGCTAGTTTATTCAACCATAACACTGTCATTAAAGAGACGCTTGAGACTCAGCAGGCAGCTGCTGTTTCCCTTCACTGCTACATCATGAATGAGTCCTTTGTAAGTCTTTTATATGCAGAGTTTCTATTTCTCTTTTGTTATGCAGCTGATGCCCAGAGAGTGCATTAATTCACTATTTGATAACTTTACTTGGACAAAGATATGGGGTTCACCGGCTGCTCAAGGATTGGGTCGCTCTGCTGCCTGGCTCCACCCTGAAGTCAGCGTCTTCGTCATCCTTCTCCTCTTCTTTGTCATGAAGGTGCTCGAAGATTTCTGAAACCAAATTCCATCACGTATGCTGTGTGAATGCTAATTTCTTGTTTGTCTCCCATTCACATGTAGTTCTGGATGTCTGCGGTTTCTACTACAATGCCGGTCCCTTCTGGAGCTTTCATGCCTGTTTTTATATTGGGTCAGTTGTTCGTTTTTATAAGCATATCATGTCACTTTCTGAGATCTAGCAATTAGTTTGCTTACTGTATTGGCCGCATCAAATATTTAGTGGGTATGGCTAGTATTATATTAATCCTGTGAAGCTTGACTTGTGAAATAAAAGCCAGAAAAATGCATACACTACCAGTCAAAGGTTTTTAAACAGTAAGATTTGTAATGTTTTTTTTAAATTAAAAAGCAATTCAAAAAATGTATCAGTGACGATAAAGACATTTATAATGTTAAAAAAGATTTCTATTTCAGATAAACGCTGTTCTTCTGAGCTTTCTATTCATCAAAGAAACCTGAAAATATTATGCTGTTTTCAACATAATAATAATAAATGTTTTTTGAGCAGCAAATCAAAGTATTAGAGTGATTTCTGAAGGACTGGAGTAATGATGCAAAATATTCAGCTTTGAAATCACAGGAATAAATTACATTTAAAAGTATATTCAAAAAAAAAACAAAAAAACAATTCATTTAAATAGTAAAAATATCTAAAAATTGTACTGTTTTTGCTGTACTTTGGATCAAATAAATGCAGGCTTGGTGAGCAGAAGAGACTTCAAAAAACATCAAAAATCTTACTGCTCAAAAACTTTTGACTGGTAGTGTATACATTTATACATTTTAATAACTGGTAGTGTATACATTTTAAAAGCCTGATGTAACATATTTGATACATTTTAAAATTATTTTCTAAAAAAATGATGATTGGATAAGTTGCTTTAGCCCAGTGTTTATCTTGAAATATTACTAACAATATAAAAGGTATTCTTGCTGTTACTTCTTACAAATCTTTCACTTCAAAAAGACATGTACCATGTGGACATTTTTAGAATATCAAAATCTTACAAATGCCAAAAAGTATACACTATTAATCAGACAACAGAAGGCATGTAAAAAATGTACAACAGCGAAGTTTTGATTGCATTAATAATTTAGAGGCCTCAGAAGTTTGCATAGCAAATCTGCAGGCTTTGTAGAGTTAAAATAATTACATAATGAGCTACATATATAGTAATTGTAATTGTAATGTGACTTCGATAATATGACAATGTTTCTGAAACAAGCAGGAGCAGCATTCGGCCGTTTGGTGGGTGAGATCATGGCTACACTGTTCCCGAACGGAATTCTGTTTGATGGCATCGTGTACCAAATCCTGCCTGGAGGCTATGCAGTGATAGGTCTGCAAATACTCCCCTTCCAGCCAATCCTTCACACCCCTAAAATCCATTTTGACTCTTAAAGTAGCAGATTTAAACTTCTCGTATGCTTCCCCGTTCAAATTTTCTGCATCTGACCCCCTGCTTCTCCCTGTGTGTGTGTATATGTAGGAGCAGCAGCTATGACAGGAGCAGTCACACACACAGTTTCAACAGCGGTCATCTGTTTTGAACTGACGGGTCAAATCTCGCACATCCTGCCAATGATGGTGGCCGTGATTCTCGCCAACATGGTCGCACAGGGTCTACAGCCTTCTCTTTACGACTCCATTATTCAGGTCAAAAAGCTGCCCTATCTTCCAGAGCTCGGCATTGGCCACATCAGGTACCACTGTTAGTTACTCTAGAGACTGGTGTATTTTTAGACGTGATATTGTATCTGAATTGATGATAGTAGTAGATCTTTGACCTCTTTTCCCTTCAAACAATATAACTTCCTTAGACATTTATTTGATGGTTTTGCTCTTCCTGTCCCACAGAAGGGAAATGAAGAAATTCATAGAAACTATCTTGGCTCTTGATATAAAATATCTGTTTCTCTTTTTCTCTGCATGGCAGTAAATATAATATCTTTGTGGAGGACATCATGGTGAAGAAAATAAAGTTTCTGTCACCTCAGTCCACTTACAGAGAGCTGAAAGATCTCCTGGAGTCCACGTCTCTCAAAACCATCCCGCTTGTAGACTCCAAAGGTCTGTGTTGGGTCAACAATCCACCTTTTCATTCATACTGCAGATATTTCGTACTGAAAGCATGAAGTTGCTTTTTCATTCCATTCTTTTTGGAAAAAATTCAAAAATTTGCATTTGGTGAAATTTTTTTTTCTCACACCCAGAGTCAATGATTCTATTGGGCTCCATTGAGAGATGTGAACTTCAGGCCGCTTTGGATTGGTGGCTCTCGGCCGAGAGGCGGGTTTATATCCGAGGTGAGGGCGTGTCCAGCCCGGGGTCACAGGTCAACTGGGAATCCTTCGCCTTTGTGGATGAGGAGGTTGGAGAGGAGAATGGAGACAAGGTAAGAGGAGCTCCAGAAGTATTCTCTCTCACACTGTTGTTCCTAGAGAAACCCCTAGGAGAACGTCTTTGTTGTCTTTGTTTTGCTCAGAGGCAGACTTTAAGTTCTCTGATCTGACATCAATAAACAGAGCTTTATGCCAAATAAATGTTCTTTTCTGAAAATCAAGCAAATTATTTGAGTGTACTAATCTTACGCTGTAACTGAAATGATTAACAGGGTAACACAGTCTCTGAAGAGTGTAACGGCCCACTGGGGTCCACTAAAACCTCAGACATCTCCACTAATCACACCACATCTGGTGAGTTTATATGTATTGTTACCTGGGAACAAGTTCTGTAGTGTTCTAGCTGATTGGTATCCAACTCTATACCAGCATGCAGATCTTATGTTAGAATGTATTCATTAAACCAATTCAAGATCCTTCGTTCCCGCTAAAAGTTTGCCAGTAAAAAATTGCTGCCTTGTTGACTGATTGTTGAAGTTGACTGATTAGTGAACTAGTGTTCTTTATATTATGACAGGTGCCCTACAGTCGATGAGAAGGACACTTCAACGTCTTTTCTCCTCATCTTCCTCATCAGGGCAGACTGAACCAGAGGTGTGTCTTTTAGCATTATTATCACTTACCACAACACTGACTTAAAATGAGTGCACGAGTTTAAAGCAGGGAATCATCTCTGACATGCTTTTAATTCCTATTTAAAAAACAAACAAACAAAAAAAGAATATTTCAACTTTACTCTCGTAATTTCGACTTTATTCTTAAAATATTTCGACTTTATTCTCAGAATTTCAACTTAATTCTCTAAATATTTTGACTTTATTCTCGTAATTTTGACTTTTTTCTGAAATATTTAGACATTATTCTCGTAATTTCGTCTTTAAAATGCTGTCGTAGTACAGTAATGGCTTTATTCTCTAAATATTTTGACTTTATTCGTAATTTTGACTTGATTTTCAAAATATTTTGACTGTTCAAGAAGTATTTTTACTTTATTCTTGATATTTTGACTATTATCTCAATATTCGACTTTATTCTCATAATTTCGACTTTATTCTCAAAATATTTTGATTTTATTCTCTAATATTTCGACTTTATTCTTATTTCGACTTTATTCTCAAAATATTTCAACTTTATTCTTTTAATTTTGACTTTATTCTCTAAATATTTACTTTATTCTTGTTATTTCGACTTTATTCTCAAAATATTTTGTTTATTCTTGTAATTTCAACTTTATTCTTTAAATATTTCATTTTTATTCTCGAAATATTTCTACTTTACTCTTGTAATTTTGACTTAATTCTCAAATATTTAGATTTTATTCTCATAATTTGGACTTTATTCTCAAAATATTTCGACTTTATTCTTGTAATTTTGACTTTATTTTCAAAATATTTCGACTTTATTCTTGTAATTTTGACTTTATTCTCCTAATATTTCGACTTTATTTTCTTTATTCAAAATATTTAGACTATTCTAGAAGTATTTTTACTTTATTCTCGAAATTTTGACTATTATCTAAATATTTTGACTTTATTCTTGTAATTTTGACTTTATTCTCTAAATATTTCGACTTTATTCTTGTCATTTCGACTTTATTCTCGTCATTTCGACTTTATTCTCTAAATAATTTTACTTTATTCTAATAATTTCAACTTTATTCTCTAAATATTTGTTTTTTCTTGTCATTTTGACTTTATTCTTTAAATATTTCAACTTTGTTCTCTAAATATTTCTACTTTATTCTCATAATTTCGCCTTTATTTCTTGTAATTTCGGCTTCATTCTCAAAATATTTAGATTTTATTCTCATAATTTTGATTTTTATTCTCTAAATATTTCTACTTTATTCTCATAATTTCGCCTTTATTCCTGTAATTTCGACTTTATTCTCATTTTGATGTTATTCTCAAAATATTTAGACTTTATTCTCGTAGTTTTGACTTTATTTTAAAAATATTTCGACTTTATTCTCATAATTTCGACTTTATTCTCTAAATATTTCGACTTCATTTATGTCATTTTTACTTTATTCTCTAAATAATTTTACTTTTTCTAATAATTTCAACTTCATTCTCTAAATATTTAGTTTATTCTTGTAATTTCTACTTTATTCTTTAAATATTTCAGCTTTATTCTCTAAATAGTTCTACTTTATTCTCATAATTTTGCCTTTATTCTTGTAATTTCGGCTTCATTCTCAAAATATTTAGATTTTAGTCTCATAATGTTGACTTTATTCTCTAAATATTTTGACTTTATTTTCTAAATATTTTGAATTTATTCTGATATTGCTACAAAATCAGAATTTTGACACTTTTTCCTCAAAATATTACATCTTCATTCTCGTAATGTTAGATTTTTTTTTTTAATTTTTTAACCTGGCACTAAAATGCTGTCGTAGTACAGTAATGGAGCAACAATGGAAGTCTTTTAATGCATTACAAGTCTATCAGCTTTACTTTTAGTTATGGCAGAAGTTCTTTCTTTGCACAAACAAATACTGATTATATTGATTATATTCAAGTTAAATTTGTTTACATACTGCTTTTCCCAGAACACATTGTTTCAAAGCAGCTTTACAGACAGTCATTATATTGTCTGTAATGAACTGGCATATTTTAACTGTGAACGGAGACAAATGTCACAGTTTGATATTCTTGCCTTTTTCAAAGCCAGTTCAGCTCGCACCAGCAGGTGGCGTCAAACATGCTGTGTAGGATGTTTGGAGTCGCAAAACAAGATAAAAAATTTACGGGGTTATTTTTAGTGAATTATGATGTTATCCTCCAAACATTCATGTACAACTTCTGACCCTTCGTCTCCCGCTCATTTCTCCCTCTGTAGAGCCCTGCAGCTCCTCCTGTAGTTGATAACATGACTCCTGAAGAGGTAGGGTGATGAACTGATTTATTTCCACTGCAGTTCAGACAGACGGCCACAATTAGCACATCAGATCCAAAGCCGTCTGTGAGCTGTCAGTCACTCGCAGTGCCATCATGACCCTGATTATGTTGTATTGGGGTGTTCAGATCAAAGCCTGGGAAGAAGAAGAGCTGGATAAGCCGATTGACATTGATCAGATCCGCGTTGACCCCTCACCTTTTCAGCTGGTGGAGAGAACATCTTTGCATAAGGTAATCCACAGTCTGACTGAGATCACATATGAAAAATACTGTTTATTATTACGAGGATTTATGTCTTTCCAAGGGAATCATGATTTCGTATTTTATCTGCATGTGAATGTCAGTCTAAAGCTCTCATTATTTCATGCCCTCAGGGAAATGTGTTTTTCAATAAAAACAACATCATTATATCCTGCATTCAGGAGTTTATATGTATGGGCCCCAAAACACAAAAAGACATTTAAAAAGTGTTATTATATTTTTTTTAAATATTTAAAAATAACAGTATTACATTCTACATTTATCTAAGACTAAGAAATTCTGAATATATAAAACATTTTATTTATGTATTTTAGAAAACATTTGATGTGGCGATTAATTGATCTAATTAATTGTAAATTAATCACACATGAAATTTGGCTGGTGTAGACACAACAGTAGGCTGCAATGGCCATGTGTGTGTGTATATATATATATATATATATATATATATATATATACAGTACTGTGCAAAAGTCTTAAGCCACTAGTATTTTCACCAGCTAAAAAATGGTTTAAAGTAAGTTATTTCTATCTTTTGCTGTAGTGTGTCAGTAGGAAACATCAGTTTACATTTCCAAACATTCTGTTTGCCATTAATTGTAATAATCTAGTGAGATTTTTGTCTGACAACAGCCAGTGCTCCACACTGATCTGATCTCACCATCATCCAGTCTAACTGGAATGACATGAAGAAACAGAATAACTGAAACAGAGTAAATCCAGAAGAACTGTGGCAATGTCTCCAAGATGCTACAAGAGACCTACCTGCAAATCTACCTGAAAAACTCTGCACAAGTGCACATAGGGCAAAAGCTGCTTTAAATGCAAAGGATGGTCACATCAAATGCTTATTTATTTTAGTTAATAGAAGTTCATTGATAAAGAAAATCTATTTATGACATTGTTTTTGACAGCATCCTCATTTTATGTGCCTAACTGTCTAAAAATTTTAACAGTACTGTATCTTTGTAGGTATAGGTCTCTTAAAGCATCTTGGAGATGTTGCCACAGTTCTTCTGGATTTAGTCTGTCTCCGTTTTTCCTGTTTCTTAAGACAGACTGGATTGAATGATGGAGAGATCAGATCTCTGTTTGCACAAGGAGTCTGACAACAGCCTGTGCTCCATACAAAAATCTCACTGGATTATTATAATTAATGGCAAAATGAATGTTTACAAATGTAAACTGATATTTCCTACTGACACACAACAGCAAAAGGCCGACTTTAACTGACTTTAAACCATTGTTTAGCTGATGAAAATAGTAGTGGCCTAAGACTTTCGCAAAGAATATATACACACACACACACACGCATTGCTGCTTGAAAGTTTAACCCTTTAGAATTTTTTTTTAATATATCTGCATAAATATGACCCAAAACATAAATCAGATTCTGAAAGTACACAAAGAGAGCCCAATGAAACAATTGAGACACAAATGTGTTTTTTTATCCAGTGTTATGTATCTCTGCTTTGCTTTCAGAGTCTACTATGACCCCCATTTTGCATCAATAGCTGCAGGTGAAGTGTCTTGTAACTGCTGATCAGTCCTGCACAATGATTTGTAGGAGTTTTAGCTTAGTCCTTCCACAACATTTCAATTGGATTAAGGTCCAGTCTTTGACTCTACTATTCCAAAACATTAACTTTGTTCTTCTTTAACCATTCTTTGGTAAAACTTGGGGTCGTTGATTTGCTGCATGACCCACTTTCTCTTGACACTCAGTTCTCAGACTAGAATTTGCTGGTATAATTCAGAATTCATTGTTACATCAATGATTTCAAGCCGTTCTGGCCTAGATGCTGTGTTTCACAGACAGGATAAGGTTCTTATGCTGGAGTACAGTGTGTTCTTTTCTCCAAACATAACGCTTTTCATTTACAGTGTTGGGCAAGCTACTAAAATGTAGTGAGCTAAGCTAGCAGTTACCCTCCGTTAAATGAAGCTTCACAATACTGAAGCTACCCCACTGGGAAGTGTAGCAATCTAAGCTACAGCAACATGGCAAAGTAGTTTACTACATCTACGCTATTTTTAAAATGTAATTTTTATGTCATTGCTATCCAGTGATCAATAAAACTGTCAATCAAACATAATAATTGTTCAAGCAAACAAAAAAACATGCGATCCACATAATAACCACGAGAGTGTGTGTATGTTTATCTGTATGTTTACGTGTGCATACACACCAGTGTTTGCATGGGTATGCTCAATTTAGACCAGCGGTCACCAACCTTTTTAAGCCCAAAATCCCTGACCTTGGCCTTTATGAAAGACAAAGGTTGGCGACCACTGATTTAGACCAACCACTGTAAAACATGAAGAAGAAGTCGTCACTGTTATATGGAAGTACTTCTGTCGGCTGTGTTTGGCAGGGGTGGGTAAGGTTGATCCTGGAGGGCCGCTGTCCCTGCAGAGTAATCAAACACACCTGAAGCTAATCAAGGTCTTCAGGATACAGGTTGGTATTCTTTTTTTTAGGGTTGCAGCTAAACTCTGCAGGGACAACGTCCCTCTAGGATCAACATTCCCCACCCCTGGTGAATGGCTTTGGTGTCATTTATTGATCAGAAATCCTTGGGAAATTGTAGCTTGTGTGGACACTACTGCACTACTTGATCAACAAAAGAGCTTCGCTAATGAAAAGCTATTTATATAAACCAGAAAGTTCTATTTTGGTCTCATCTGTCCACAGAACATTTCTCCAATAGTCCTCTGGCTTGTCCACATGATTTTTAGCAGACTGCAGATATGTAGCATCTTTCATCAAATATGTAGTTATCTTTGGAGAGCGATGGCTTTCTTCTTTCTTCTTTTCTTCATGCATAACATGGTTGTTTAGTGTTTTTCTGATGGTGGATTCATGAACATTAACATTAGCCAATGTGAGAAAGGCCTTTAGTTGCTTAGAGGTTCCCCTTTGGTCCTTTGCAACCTTGATCTTTGTTGGTTAACCACTTCTGGGGAGGGTAACAGTGGTCCTGAATTTTCTCCATTTGTACACAATCTGTCTGACTGTGGATTTGTGGAGTCCAAACTCTTTAAAGATGGTTTTGTAACCTTTTTTCAGCATGATGAGCAACAACAAGAACTCTTTTTCTGAGGTCCTCAGACATCTCTTTTGTTCATGCCATTATTCACTTCCACAAACATGACCAGACTTACAGATCCCTGTTCTGTAAATAAAACAGGTCATCCCACTGATTGAAAAGACCTGTGAGCAGACTCTTTGTCTCTCTTGATGCTTTTTGGGTCATATTTATACAGAAATATAGAAAATTTTAAAGGGTTCACAAACTTTCGAGTAGCACTGTATATTTTTCAGAAGCTGCGTCTGAATTGGTATGTAGATATATTTACAGACTGTTTATTGCAGCTTGGGTGGCATGAATGCATTTACACTGCAATTACAATTTAGGGTGACCACCTGTCCCGCTTTGCGTTGTACCTCACAGCATTTTCACCCCTTGTCCCTCACATTGCATATTGAGAAAATGTCCCGCATTTTCATCAGTCTGTTGGTTTTTAATGATCAAATTAAGAAAATGTCTGTGTGTTCTTCTGCCTTTTTAAGAAAGCTTTTTATTTATTTTTTTGCGGCATAGTTTCTGCACAAAGGATTTGCAGACCTCATCAAGTGATCTAGAACCACAGACGAAAAATGGTCGCGTGCACATGGAAAAACAAGATATTCTCCATTTATTTTAACTAATTAAAAAAAAAAACTATGCAGCTTTCAGATGCAACTTTCCTCTTATTTTATTAGTTCGTTTGAGGTGGTTTCTCTGGCGTTATTTTAATGACAAATGTCTGCAGCGCATTATTGTAATGCATCAAAATGCGCAAGCACAAATCTCTTCTCTCGCAGGTGGATTTTCTTCACTCTCATAAAAAAGACATGCTTTCTCTAGTTTGCATGGGCATGCCCAGAAACACAGATCAGCGCATATGACAACGGATGTAATCAGTATTTACATAGCATAACAGTAGAAAATGTATCAGTCTCACACGTGTCCCGCATTGTCCCAAAAACTCACAACTATGTCCCCAAACAGCCCTATTGCCAGGTGGGCACCCTATTAAAATTGCATATATAATGCCATGAGATTAATGAGTTTCAAAGGCACGGTATATGATTTCCACCACTAGAGGGTGGATATTCAAAACAACAATAACTGCGTAGCTTGAAGATGCTGTGAAGGAGTGTGGAATGATGGGAGTTGTCATTGAAATCAATCAGTCGTTTACTTTTATGAGATTTGTCTTTGCTGACAGAACCAGCTGCATACAGTGAAGAGTAATCATGTTTCATAACAACTGAGCGAAACAAGCAAGTGGCTTGGTAGATGCTACAACTGTTACTTTCACATTTGTCCACGAGACTGTGTTGACATGATTTTTATGGCAGTAAAAGTGGAAACCGAGGATAAGGCAGATATGATGCCACTGACAGTCGACGCAAAAACACAGACCATGTCCTTGGTTAAAATCGTGGCAGTGATTTTTGGATATTTTTTTGGATATATATATATATTTTTAAAAATCAATATTAATGTTTCTAGTTAATATGTAAATATGAAATTATTCTTTAATGAAATAATAATCAAAATAAAAAATAAACTGCCAGTAGATAGCAGAAAATGTCCTAATGAGTAATTCCTTGACTCATTCCTTCATTCAATTCATTCAAAACGCGGATTCACTCAGAAACAAAACACTATAATAGAAATATGAGACAAAACTCATAGGAGGCATTATTGTCCCAATATCTTACATTTTAGCAGATTTAGCATTTTAACTGGATTTTATCAACTGCATTATGCAATGTATCATGTTTATCACTAATCAACTGTAATGTTTACTTGTTTGTTTCAGACTCACACGCTGTTCTCTCTACTGGGTCTCAGTCATGCGTATGTAACCAGTATTGGTAAACTGGTTGGGGTGGTCGCACT
Organism: Labeo rohita; assembly: GCF_022985175.1. Lineage (NCBI taxonomy): Eukaryota > Metazoa > Chordata > Actinopteri > Cypriniformes > Cyprinidae > Labeo > Labeo rohita. The sequence continues at coordinate 27,484,623 of NC_066884.1, read as the reverse complement.
AAAAGAGGTAAAGATGATTTATCATCTGTGTCTACATGTATTCTTGCATACTTTTTATCACATGCTAGAGTGTTAGAGTAATTAATTCTCTTTTAATTCTCTTTTTCAGCTCCAGAAAGCAATCGAGGGTTCGACTCGTAGCGGAGTGCGACTGCGTCCTCCTCTGGCCAGTTTCAGAGACGCGAGACGTAAGGCCAAAAAGCCTTCTCATTCCCCTTCCGTCCCATCCTCCCCCACAAGGGACAGAGAGCTGTGGAGCGAGGGAGTGAAAAGAGAATCTAAAGACGAGTCCGCTGATAGTTGTATCCAGACAGCCGACAAAGAGTGTGATATCGCCACGGGCAACAGCGGCAGAAGTACCGTCAGCACCTCTCAGGAGCAACTGCCTTCCCCTTCTTCTTCCACAATCCCTCTCTCCTCTCTTCATTCTGTGCCTGAAGGAGAGGCGGATGCTGATAGAGAGAGTGATGAGGAGCCTTTATAGGTCTATTGTTTGTAATTTTCTCAAATTCAGCCCTCCAGGGGGAGGCCACATTATGGTGCCGCCTTTGAGCCCAACACGAGCCACAGCGCCGGTGCACGAGAGCTGCGTCGTCGGACTTGTTGGTTGACTTTCTACTCTTCGGACAGGACTCTTTGTACTCTTTCTTTCTAGGTGTTTTTATTCACTCATGTTTCTTTTGTTGTCTATACATTTGTACATATGGACAGTCAGTCTGACATATCTCACTGAATGTCTTCTCCCTCTTTGCTAGTCGATCCCTGTGTTTGACTTCTGTACCTGATATTATATCACTGTAAAAAAGTGAAAATGTTTGTAAAAATGAAACATTTGCTACTTTAACAAGCCGTTTATATCTGATCTGACCCTTAAAAACCACTTGTCACAGTGTAGCCTAATATAGTCATACTAAATAGTATTTTTGATTTGTAGATTTAAATGTTGCCACATGAAGCAAATTTTAGGTTGCCTTATAAACTTTTTTTACTGTATAGATGTGAAATTTCAAGCAATGCTTCAGGTTCAATACAAGTTAAACTCAATCTAGTGTTGCTGTTAATTAAAACTATTGCAGATTGGTAATTGAAATAAAGCTTAATAATATATAAATATTATATGAAAAACCCAAACAAGATTAGGTTGGAATAAATCTAAAAATTAGTAAAATTTGTAAAATTAAAACTACAGAAATAATAAAAAAAAAAAAAAACTATAAGATTAAAAGCTATAGATATTTAAAACAAAACAAAACAAAACAAAACAAATAACTAATGTGTGATATAACATGAGTCACATAAAATGTGTGAAAGTCACATAAAAGCTAATTCAAAAAGTTTATTAAATGCTGTAATAGTACATTCATGATACTAAAATAACACTGGCTTAATCGACAATATTTATGACACTGACTACCTAAAAATACATAAATAAATAAATCTAGACAGTAAGATTTTTTGTGTTTTTTAAATAAGTCTCTAATGCTCATCAAAGCTCCATTTTGCTTTGAGCAAAAAAAAAAAAGTAATATTATTGAAATTTAAAATAACAGTTTTCTATTTTAATATATACTTTAAAATGTAATTTATTTCTGTGATGCAAAGCTAAATTTTCAGCATCATTACTCCAGTCTTCAGTGTCACATGATCCTTCAGAAATCATTCTAACATGCTGATTTATTATTAATGTTGAAAACATTTGTGCTGATTAATTTTTTTGGAACCTGTGATTTTTTTTCAGGATTCTTTGATGAATAAAAGGTTAAAAAGAACAGTATTTATTCAAAATAAAATGTATCAATTTAACATCCTTGTTGAATAAAAATATTAATTTCTTTCAAAGAACTGTACTGACCCCAAACTTTGAATGGTAGTGTATTACAAAAAAAAATCCTGTTGCAAATAAATGCTGTTCTTTTTATTGTTTTATTCATCCAAAAAATCTGAAAAAAGTATCAGTTTCCTATATATATATATATATATATATATATATATATATTAAGCAGCACAACTGTTTGCAACATTGATAATAAATCAGCATATTAGAATGATTTCTGAAAAATCATGTGACACTAAAGACTGGAGCAATGATGCTAAAAATTCAGTTTACATCACAGAAATAAATTATATTTTAAAGTATATTAAAATAGAAAACCGCTATTTTAAATTGAAATAATATTTCACAATATTACTGTTTTTTCTGTTTTTCTAATCAAATAAGCACAGCCTTGAAGAGCAAAAAAGTCTTCTTTAAAAAACATTGAAAGTAGTAATGATCCCGAACCTTTGAACATATTGTGTTACAGTGATGCATGGGCCAGTTTTTGGCTTTAAAAGAAGAAATGATAAGCTTATAATTTTATAAAAGCACGTACATTAATTCTTCTGTTAAAAAAATGTTTTTTTAGCTGTAACACTGTTTAAATCATACTTATTATCGTTTTAGGGTTTGTGTTTATAGCATTATATTGTCAAGTGATTTTATTCACATTAAAACCTGTTCACATTGATGTTTTTCTTATCTTGTGGCCGTAATATTGAAACATTGTGTATTTTAACATTAATGTATTGGCTCCATTCACTGTGCATCACTGTAAGCTTTTTTTTTTTTTTTAAAGAAGAGTGAAATTAATTTTTGAGCAAAGAAATTTTTTTTGTCACAAATAATGTTGATTGATCTTGTGCTGAACCTGGTGTATTCATTTAATCACTAGAAATTCATTATGAAGCTGATTTGTTTACTACATAATTGAAGCTGCAAAGTCATTACCTTATCTGAATCTTTGTTTGATTATTATAACTACTGATGAATATCTGATTAATTTGTATTTGTTTTACTGGTCTGAATAGCATGCAGACTTTTTTGCCACGTCTTAAAAATACACAAAGTGCGCAATAATGCTTTGTTTGCTTCATTTATTCTTTGTTATTTTGGGGAAAAATAAAGGAATAGCAATATTCTTGAAGGTCAGGGAGGTGTTTTGTTCGTGCAGGAAAAAGAGATGGGTAAGAGAGAGAGAGAGAAAGTCTGATGGAGGAAGAGGAAGAGCACATTGGAAGAACCATCTTTAAACCTTCAGTAAAGCATGCATAGATATACGTATCACAGAGCACTTCTTATATCACACCTCTTACAGCTCAGTCAGTCCCAAATGAATGGATTTGTGCCTGTATAGCTTGCTGAACATGTATTTCATCGTAAATGTTCTCACAACAGTGTTTCTTATCCAAAGTATAACTTCTTCTGAATATGATTCTTCCACCAAGAGGAGACAACACAGGGTTTGAGTAACAGACAGATAACATACAGAGGGAAAGAGAGAGGAGGAGAGAAAGACAAGTACGCTAGTTCACAGAGAGAAGGAGAGAGGTAGAACAAAGGACCGGTTACAGCATCATGCCAACAGACAGCTTTGTAGTGAAAGATGGCAGTAGAATCGTACAAAAAAATCCATTTGAGATCAGTTCATCTGTAAACACAAATGATAAACAACTACATCCAAGGAAATACATTTGGCTTTTTGTTATTTATTCATTCGTATATTCCTTATCTTACATAAAAAGCAATAAAAGAGAACATGACATCACTCCTTTGGTTGCAGCAGTATGACCTGGCTTCGTGCGATTGCCATGTCAGTTTGATAGGTCAATTATGTTATTAAAATCTTTGAGGCATTTTTCAGAGATGGAATCGTTAAAATGTGGACGTAGAATTACAGGCACAACAGAGTAAATAAAGAGGTCGGTGCTCTTGAATTGACAATGAATCAACCAATTGTCAGATCGCGCAGCTATGAATGAAAAACATAAAGGTGATTTAATATCCCTCAGGTGGCAGCGTGTGCATTTATAATTCCTTTAAAGCGTATGCATGTCGTACTGAGAAATAATGTAGAATCAGAGCACTGCTGTCCTGTTTTCATGTTCTGATAGTCCACTACAATGTACAAAACAATATACTTAGCAACCAGACTAACACTGCAACAACTTTACATTAAAACCCTCTGAGGCTATTTTTAATCCAGTCGATAATTGAAATGTATGACGACACCAGTTGCGTTTGTTTTTAAAAATGAGAATAAGTCTGCGACGTGATAAAGATACACGAAAATGGCACCCCTGGTGAAAAAACCAGCATATGCTGGTAGGCATGTTTTGAAGCTGGGATGCTGGTTAGGTATGTTTTGGTGCTGGTTTATGCTGGTCCTTAGCTGGTTTATGCTGGTCCTTTGCTGGTTCAAGCTGGTCCTTAGCTGGTTTATGCTGGTCCTTTGCTGGTTGATGCTGGTCCTTGACCAGCAACATGACCAGCATAAACCAGCAAAGGACCAGCAAAAACCAGCAAAGGACCAGCATAAACCAGCTAAGGACCAGCTTAAACCAGCATCAGAACATACCTAACCAGCATCCCAGCATCAAAACATACCTACCAGCATATGCTGTTTTTTTTCACCAGGGACCGGTTTAGTTATCTGCTCGATGCTAATACGGATTGAAGTAATCAAGAGATGAGGAAAACAAACAAGACCCGCCAATCCGTGGCCACAGTTTTGCACTCCGTCTCGTCAAGTTTATAAACTGCACTCACAAAATTCTTATTTTTCACTTGGTTTAACAAATCTTCTTTTATGAGTTTCAGCTCTGCTATTTGTTTTAAAAACGGTACGCCTACCTTCAGTTTTTGCAATCTGCACCGAAATAAGGATTAGTTCACTTCTAGAACAAAAATTGACAGATAATGTCCTCCCCTTGTCATCCAAGATGTTCATGTCTTTCTTTCTTCAGTCTTAAAACTTATGTTTGTTGAGCAAAAACATTTCAGGATTTTTTTCCATGTAACGTTAATGGACTTCTATGGTGCCCCCAAATTTGAGCTTCCAAAATACAGTTTCAGCCCTGGTGAAAAAAACAGCATATGCTGGTAGCTATGTTTTGATCCTGGGATGCTGGTTAGGTATGTTTTGGTGCTGGTTTAAGCTGGTCCTTTGCTGGTCTATGCTGGTCCTTAGCTGGTTTATGCTGGTCCTTGACCAGCAACATGACCAGTTTAAACCAGCAAAGGACCAGCTTAAACCAGCACCAAAACATACCTAACCAGCATCCCAGCATCAAAACATACCTACCAGCATATGCTGTTTTTTTCACCAGGGAGCACAGCGTCAAAGGACTCCAAACAATCGCAGCCGAGGAATAAGGGTCTTATCTAGCGAAATGATGGATTATTTTCTAAAAATAAATTTGATTTATATACTTTTAAACCTCAAATGCTCGTTTTGTCTAGCTCTGTATGAACTGTTTTTTTCCCAGTCATGACAGTTAGGGTACGTCTAAAAACTCCACGTCTCATTTTCTCCTACAACTTCATAATTGTCCTACATCGCTGTTTTACCTTTTTTGATCTATTTGATCTATTTGGTATTTGATCTTCTTTGCATGTTCACTTTGTAAACTCTGGGTTGGTACTTCTGCAGTGATGTAGGATGATTTTGAAGATGGAGGAGAAAATGAGATGGGAGTTTTTAGACGTACCCTAACTGTCATGACCTAGAAAAAACAAAGTTCACACAGAGCTAGACCAGACAAGTGTTTGAGGTTAAAAAGTATATAAATTATAATTTAAACCAGAAATAAATAAATAACCGGTTGTTTCACTAGATAAGACCCTTTCTCTTAGGCTGGGAATGTTTAGAGCCTTTGAAGCCACATTTAAACTGCATTTTGGAAGTTCAAATTTGGGAGCACCATAGAAGTCCATTACATGGAGAGATATCCTGAAATGTTTTTCTCAAAAAACATATTTTCTTTACAACTGAAGAAAGAAAGACATGAACATCTTGGATTACAATGGGGTGAGTGCATTATCTGTACATTTTTGTTCTGGAAGTGAACTAATCCTTTAACAAATCATACACAAGCTTTCCACAATCCATTCCCAAATATGAGTGGAATACAATTTTAAGTTCATAAGCCTTAAAGGGACAGCTCACTGAGAAATGAAAATGAGCCCATGATTTACCCTGAAGTCATCCTAGGTGTCTATGCTTTTCTTCTTTCAGATGAATAAAGTCAGAGTTATATTAAAAAATGTCCTGGCTTTTCCAAACTTCATAAAGGGAATCATAGACAAGATTTTATGCACAAAATAAGTGCATCCATCCATTATAAAAAAAAAAAAAAATACTCCACACAGCTCCGGGGGGTAAATAAATGGCCTCTTAAGTGAATCAATGCATTTGTGCTAGAAAAATATCTGTATTTAAAACATTATAAACCCTAATCTTTAGCTTACACTAACTGTCATATGCATGTTCACAAGGGAGTGGCGTTCCAGCGGATGATGTAGGATGTAGGTGTAGCGTGAGCTTCAGTGAAAATATCATTCATGAGACAAAGTTATGTTTACGTAAAGGAAAACCAAGTCTCCTCTTGACATATCATAATCCTCTGTAATTTTTCTTTACAAATTCTCGTTGTGTACTGTGTTTCTCCACTGCGCTTCCATGTTGTCACTTCCGTGTTCACCTACATCCTATGTCCTCCGTCATGCTTTCTTGTGAGCGTATGTACAACAGTTAGCAGAAGCTAGAAATTACGGTTTATAAAATTTTAAATATGGATATTTTTCTTACACAAACGCATTGATTCATTCAGAAGGCCTTTATTAACTCCCCGGAGCCATGTGAAGTACTTTTTATGATGGATGGATGCACTTTTTGGGCTTCAAAATATCAACACCCATTCACCCATATAAAGTTTGCAAGAGCCAGAACATTTTTTAATTCTCTAATTGTTGTCGTCTGAAAGAAGAAAATCATATACACCTAAAATGGCTTGAGGATGAGTAAATCAGGGTACACTTTAAAAGATAAAAAACAAAATTTGTTGAGTCAGCTTAAAATAATTTGTTACCCTGCTGCCTTAAAATTTTAAGTTCAGTCAAGTTTATTCAGCTTGAAATGTTAAGTTGTACTAAGTAACAACTTAGATATTTGTGTTTGCTAAACTTAACAAATGGGTAAGTAAGCCAGCTGCCTTAAAATGTTAAGTTGATTCAACTCAAATATCTAAGTTGTCACTTAGTATAATTTAACACTTCAAGTTGAATAAACATTTTTTGAGTTGACTGAACTTAAAATTTTAAGGCAGCCAGGTTACAAATTATTTTATGTTGAGTCAATTTACAGTTTTTTACAGTGTAAGGTAATTTTAATTTTTGGGTGAAATCTCTTTTAGTTTACATAGTTTATTAAGGCTAGTTTATTCTCTTTATATGCTTTGTACATGTAAAACATCTGCATTTGCACATCACTGCCAAACTCAAAAATGTAGGAAACGTATTATTAATTTAATAATAAAAACAAAAAGTAAAAAATCAAATAATATATGCTTACATGTGGATTTAGTTATTGCGTCATTGTGTGATGGTGTAAATTAACTTTTTTTTCGTTTTAATCTGTTTATTGAAATAAACTGTCAGCTTTCGGAAAATAATCGTGCTGTTTTCAGAACCGCATACTACTTTGAGAGATGGAAGATAAAGGAAAAGTTTGTTTGACTATCATTTTGCTTCATGATTCAACAAGCAAAACCAACACTGAGCATGAACAGTCTGACATATTCTCACAAAACCAAAGTGATACCATTACAACCAAAGGTGCATTTATCTCAAAATAACAAATAGATATCATACAGACTGCAAAGTTAAATCCCTCCCCCACATAATTCTTAAATAAATAAATGGGCACATATTATTTCATGTGAGCAACTTTTGGAGTTCTGTATGCTTCATGTAATATAAGAACTTATGACACTGAATAAAAATGTAGCAGTTATGTTTCAGTTTCATGGTTTGGCTGCTACATGCAGTGTTGGACTCTGTTGTTATATATTGTTATATAGACTAATATAAAACATTATATTAAAACACTAACCTTATGACATAAAACAAGATGTTTAAGAAAGTGTGTGATTTTTTTTCAGTGACAAATACTGTACATAAAAATCTGTCAGAGCCTCTTCGAGAGCCCAGCAGTGAAATAATATGTACCCCAACATATACAGGAGGGAGTGCACACAATTCTGTAGAAAAATAAACATTGTCCCAACATTGCATAAATAATCAGTCAATAAATAAATTCATTCAAGTCAATACACTTCATATAGCTATTAATGCTATTTCTTCTCACCGCCAATTTGTATTACACACAATCGTCAAAGGTGAACCGTATCCTCCAAAGAACCGACAGACATTATTGTCTTTTTTTTTTTTTTTTTAATCCTTGGTGAATCATGCATGACATCACAATGCAGGTTGATGTAGTTACTTCTGTTTCTGAACCGGACGTCTGCTCCTACTTTGGGATGCATATGCTTCATGTTCGTTTACGAACAAATACACAGTCAACGCAAAGTTTGTAGCATCATAGTTACTGTATAATCAGTGACCATGACAAACAGGAAGACGCCTGTGCAGTTCGAAATTCCAAATGGCCTGAGTTGTTCATGAGGTCACTTTCAACTTCAATCAAAGTCCTTTCCATTCTCATTCTGCCGAGACATTTTTCCTTGATCTCTTGGTAAAGGATATTTACAGTATGTGAATCCAGGTCCTGTTCTATTCTCCCCTTTATATATAGTGTTAGGCAATGGAATACATATTTTGTTGTCACCAACAGGACTGTGACAAAAATGTTTACTGTGATAGTTTTGTAATTTGAGGTTATGAGGCATCTATCTCCTCTCAGTCATTTATCATAAAAACAAGCTAATGTTAAAGGGGTCATTGGATGCAAAGTTCACTTTTATGAATCTTTGTGATCGCCTTTCCTAATAATGTGCTAGTTAGCAAGTTTAGCGGCTAAATGCGGCTAAAGTAAACAGGCTCGTCACTCCACAGAGAGAAGAGAGGGGTGGGGCGAGCAGAGCTCATTTGCATTTAAAGCAGCCTCGACCAGAATGAGATGATTTTTGCAAAGCTGATTTTGGCAAGGTAAAAAGGGTGTTGTTTTACACTACCATTGAGAATTTTTAATCAAAGTATATTATAGACTTTTTATTAATACCCTAAAGAATCATATCAACTTGTGGAAAATGGGCATCCGATGACCCCTTTAAGGTAGATATTTCAAAACCATTCTGAAGCCAATGTTTGACTAAACCAGAGTGTGAACAAAAATTTCCATGTGATTAAAAGAAAACACTAATTTGGGATCAGAACTCAAGTATTGGGAAAATGTGTCTTTTGTGTCATAAAACAAGGCATCTGTCCTTCACCCAACAACCATTGCAAGTGCAAAAAGGTTTTTCCCCCCATGTTTCTCAGCCAATCAAGTCGCTAAACCCACAGATCTCACAGAGTCAGTCTCAGGCTCAGCTCAGAGTACTGTGGTCCAGTGCAAATATCTATACAGTGTTGTATAGGACTCCAGAGTACACTGACAAACATCATGCATGCCAAACGACACACAGAGAAGGAAGCACGCTATGTTACAATCCAGTATGGAATATATCTGTGTGTACGTGTGTGCGTGAAAAAGTTCATATTACTACTAAAAATAAATAACTTAATAAATTAAATAAACATATTAAATGAAAATGGGTCCAATTATGTAGCAAATAAAATCTAAAAATAATAAAAGCTGTTTGTAAGAGATTGGGTGATTTAATCAGTATAAATAGCTTAATTTAAGAACAGCAAAAGTTGCTATGCTTCCATACAAAGGCAAAACAGTATTAAAATTGAAAATCAAATCAATCAATCAACCAATTGAATTTTTCTCAGTCTAGTTTTGGTGTAGTTACTGCATTTTGACTTTGTATGGGAGTATGGGAGAACATCACAGGTATAGGTGTATATTTGTGTATGTACACTGTTCAAAGGTTTGGGGTCAGTAAGATTTTTGAAAAAAATAATTATTTTATTGATCAAAAGACAGAAAATCTGTCTATGAGATTTTTAATTAAAATAAATGCTGTTGTTTGAACTTTCTATTCATCACATAATCCTGCAAAGAAATCTATCACTATTTCCACAAAAGTATTAAGGATAGTTCACTCAAAAATGAAAATTCTGTCATTAATTACTCACCGGCATGTCGTTCCAAACCTGTAAGACCTTCATTCATCTTTAGAACACAAATTAAGATATTTTTATGAAATCCGAGTGCTTTCTGACCCAGCATAGACATCAGTGTAACTACCAAGTTCAAGGCCTAGAAAGGTAGTAAGAACATTGTTAAAATCCATGTGACATCACCCTGTTGAAAACCAGTATATGCTGGTTAGGTATGTTTTAAAGCAAGGCAGCTGGTTTGAGCTGGTTTAAGCCAATCCTTAGTTGGTTATGAGCCGGTTTAAGCTGGTTAATAGCTATGAGCTGGTCCTGAGCAGGAGCTAATTGCTTAGGACCAGCTTTCTGTCTTCAGTCGTTAAGAAATTATGGTTTTTGAGGAAAGCATTTCAGGATTTTTCTCCATATAATGGACTTCATTGGTGCCCCGATTTTGAACTTCCAAAATGTAGTTTAAATGCAGCTTCAAATGGCTCTAAACGATACCAGCCGAGGAAGAAGGGTCTAGTGAAATGATCAGTGATTTTTTTGGAAAATAAAATTTGTTATACTTTTTAAGCACAAAAGCTTATGTAGCACAGGCTCTGGGATGCGCGTTCATGACGCTATGTACTATTAAATCACATCGAAAACTCATGCAGAACATAGGCGGAACTACAGACCCAGTGTTTACAAAGCGAACATGCAAAGACTAAGAAAGTCAAACATTGTTTACAAACAAAAAGGTACAACGATGTTGGATGATTCTGAAGTTGTAGGAGAAAATAAGATGGAGTTTTTCGACATATTCTACCTTTTTGAGCCGGAGTACACAGATGATGAACTTAGACGTGATTCGTAGTAGTGATGGGAAGTTCGGATCATTTTACCGACTCTGATCTTTGAGTCACGTTCTGCAAAATGAACAAATCTTTTTTCGATCCATTTCGTTCATTTTAGCAAAATCAGCATCACGTTACAGCCCCATAAGATGAACAAACGACTGGAAAAACCAGAAGACTCGAAACAGGTGAGCTAATTCCAGTACAGAACCTAATAGGATGTTGCGCATGCGCGACTGAACGAATCACTCCCCGGGACGACTCATTTTTCCCGAGTCACATTAAAGATTCGTTCAAAATGAACGAATTGTTCAAGAACGAGCCATTTTTGCTTAAAAAGTATACAAATTTAAATTTTTCGAAAAAAATGACGGCTGGGATCATTTAGAGCCCTTTGAAGCTGCATTTAAACTACATTTTGGAAGTTTAAAATCGGGGCACCAATCAAGTCCATTATATGGAGAAAAATGCTGAAATGTTTTCCTCAAAAAACATAATTTCTTTACGACTGAAGAAAGAAAGACATGAACATCTTGGTTGACAAGGGGGTGAGTAAATTATTTGTAAATTGTTGTTCTTGAAGTGGACTTCTCCTTAAATGACAAAATTTTCATTTTTGGGTGAACTATCCCTTTAAGCAGCACAACTGTTTTTAAGAATGATATAATAATAAGAAATCATTCTTGAGCAGCGAATCAGCATATTAGAATGTTTTCTAAAGGATCATGTGACACTGAACACTGGAGCACTGATGCTGAAAATTTATTTTTGCCATCAAAGATTTTATTACAATCAAATAAAATAGAAAACACTTGTTTTAAAATGTAATGTTTCATAACATTTCTGTTTTTTATTCCATTTTTAATCAAATAATCCAGACTTGGTGACCAAAAGAGGGTTCTATTAAAAACACTGTAAACATCTTACCAACCCCAAACTTCTGAATGGTGCATAAAATATACATCTGTTTGTTTCTCTGAGTCTATGAGGTTTTGAACACCTTACATATTGAATAAACAGCGGACAGAACTGTTTAGCTTGTGAAGTGGTTTGTCTCAATTGATTTTTATGTTTCACAGCACAGAAACTTGTGTATTGAACCTGTATTTCTCCCAGCAGTGTCATAAACTGCCAAATCTGGTCTTTTATTTATGAAGTAGTGTGTCTGTAAGTATACAGGGTGAAAACTAAAGAGGAAAAGAGAGAATTTGCTTGTATTGAGTGTGTTTGATATCTCATGGTGTGTGGGAACTGAAATTCAGAAGGGCATGGGCTGAAGAAGCTTGTGTTACTGTCTATTTTACAATTATGTATTTCGTTTTTTGTTGTTTTCTTAGAAAATAATCATATTATTATCATCATTATGGTTTATTAACTATAGTTTCTTTATTTTGAATAACGAGTGCCATCACTCCTTGTAAAAGCATGCACATATTTAACCGAATGTTCTTCATATTCATCATCCTGAATTACATACCTCCAACTTGGTTTTCCTCATTCTGTCCTTTCCCAGTCCCATTCTGTGCCTTCCTTTTTCAGACATCCATAATATAAGGCTTACAAAAAAAAGTGTTCACGTAAGCAGTGCAGTAACGTTCAGTTCTGCTTTTCCATTTTGGGTTCGAGCAGTCACTTGAATTCCATCACAATGGTGTATGGTTCCTGAAATAGGAGTTGATATTGTTTGATTATGCTGATTGAAATGTCTGTCAAAACCAGCTCGAGTCTCACGCCGCCCACTTAGTTGGTTGCCGTGACATCAGCAGGCGAGGATTCTGACTCCTCCTTTTCTTCAAGCTCTTCAATTACAGATGGTGAGACATCAGACGCCTTGCGCTCTGTGCTGAATTCTCCAGGGGCTTGACCCGGACTGCTTCCTCCTGTTGAGGTCACTTCCTCTCTCTGCGTTACTGGAGAAGGAATTAATGTCACTGGTTCTGGTTCCATACATAACGTAATCTCTTCCTCCTGGAAAAGAGGCCGGATGTTAGAGTGGGTACATGTCATTTCCTGTTTACAGCTGCAGTGTGTAATTTCTGTGACAACAGTGGCACTAAACGAAATTACAAAACATTTGTTTTGTAATTTTGTTTAGTGGCCGGGCCTGAGACATGAACATTTGTTTGGGACTTAAATAAACAGTAGAGTGTTTGAAAAACCTGTCTGAAAACAGTCATTATTTTTGCAGTTCCTTTTGGTGGTGCTGTTGGCACAGAAATTACAGACTTCAGTACTGGAAAAGTTACACACTGTAGCTCTAAGAACTGACTCAAACTGTGACTCATACCTGATTCCAACAGCAAGAAGAGTTACTGAAAACTTAGACAGGATTTATATATTTCCAGCTGCTGACAGAAATAGCTTTTCCAAAAAACTGTTTTTCCATACTAACTGTCTGCTGAGATGCTGTTCCCCAGAGATTTTGGTGCTGACATTTTGACATTTCTTTTGGATGCTCAACATCATAAGTCTACGTGGCACTGTTCAGCACTTAGATTCAATATAAATTATATCTAAAATATACATCGCCCCCAAAAGACTGGACAAATTTACTGTACAACAAAACAACAACACAAATGGACAAGTATACTTTTCACTGAAATGAAAAAAAGATGTTTGTTAGATTTTAAATGGCACAAGAATAGACACAATATACTACTCAAATAAGACTATGTTTAGTTGTATTATTATTTATGTACTATTTAATTTAAAGGAGAAGTCCACTTCTAGAACAAAAATTGACAGATAATGTACTCACCCCTTGTCATCCAAGATGTTTATGTCTGTCTTTCTTTCTTCAGCCGTAAAGAAATTATGTTTTTTGAGGGAAACATTTCAGGATTTTTCTCCATATAATGGACTGATATGGTGCCCTAATTTTGAACTTCCAAAATGCAGTTTAAATGCAGCTTTAAAACCCAAATGTGGTTGTAAACGATCCCAGCCGAGGAAGAAGGGTCTTATCTAGCAAAACGATTGGTTATTTTCATAAATATATAATAATTTATATACTTTTTAATGTCAAACGCTCATCTTGTCTTACTCTGCCTGAACTGTTTTTTTCTGGTTCATGACAGTTAGGGTATGTCATAAAACTCCCATCTCATGTACTCCCTCAGCTTTAAAATAGTCTTATATCACTATTTTACCTTTTTAGTTGAGGGTGTTTACTTTGCAAAGACTGGGTCGGTACTTCTGCAGTGATGTAGGATGATTTTGAAATGATTTTTGAAGCTGAGGGAGAAAATACGATCTGAGCTTTTCGACATACCCTAACTGTCTTGAGCCAGAATACACAGAGTTCAGGGAGAGCAAGACAAGACGAGTGTTTGAGATTAACAAGTATTTATATTGTATTTTTTAAATGAAAATAACCGATCGGTTTGCTAGATAAGACCCTTCTTCTTACTCGGCTGGGATCGTTTACAATGGCATTTGGGATTGTTTGAAGCCACATTTAAATTGGTTTTTGGAAGTTCGAAATCGGGGCACCATATCAGTCCATTATATGGAGAAAAATCCTGAAATGTTTAACTCAAAAAACATAATTTTTTTATAGCTTGAAGAAAAAAAGACATGAACATCTTGGATGACAAGGGGGTATGTACATTATCTGTAAATTTTTGTTCTGGAAGTGGACCTCTCCTTTAGGTTAACGTAAACCGTTAAATAAATTTCTTTGTAGGTTTACAGTTTTCATCTAATATTTATTAGAGATGCACTGATACTGAATTTCTCAGCTGATTATCCAGAATAATATCTGCCGATACCGATTGCTTAAGGAAAAAAACAACAACTTCAGTGTTATTAACTATACCAACTAAAATGGTATTATATTATATTAAAGGTTAAAATTAACAACAGAGGTATTATATTCAACTGCTATTTTTTAGATAATTACTCCAAACAAAAAAATAATAATAATAAAATTTAATTTAAATTAAATGACTGCATAAAAATTTGGGTAACACTTCATTTTAAGGTGTCCTTGTTACACGTTACGTGTACTTACTATTATAATAACAATTATGCATAATTACATGCAAGTAACCCTAAATCAAACCCTAATCATAACCCTATCCATATAGTAAGTATATGTAGTTGATTAATATTACTTAATACTTAAATGCATAATTACACTGTAATAAGGACACCTTAACATAAAGTGTAACTAAACATTGCAACATAGTTTTTATGGTAACACTTCACAGTAAGTTTCATTAGTTAACATTAGTTACTATAAACTAAGAATGAGCAATACTTCTACAGCATTTATTAATCTTAGTTAATGTTAATTCCAGAATTTACAATGTGTTATTAAAACTACAAGTTGTGTTTGTTAACATTAGTTAATGCATTGTGAACTAACATGAACAAACAACGAACGACTATATTAAATATTATATTAAATTAATTATAATATTTATAATATTAATCTTTATTATAATATTTAATCTTTAAATATAATTATATTAATTATATTAAATGACATTAACAAAATATTAATAAATAGTGTAATAAATGTATTGTTCATTGTTTGTTTATTTTAGTTAATACATTAAGTAATGTCAACAAAAGACACATTATCGTAAAGTGTTACCATTTTCATAAATACCTGTCTTCAAGTAAATAACCTCGTCTTAAGTGTTTTTTTAATATAGCCAACTAACGAGTGACATATTGTTCATAAGCTGCTTTTTTTGTCTTTTCATGGCTGAAACACTGATTGAGTGATTACATGAGACATATTACATTTTAGTAAGCTACACTGTATCTTTAACATACCTTCTGATGTTCATTCATGTTTATTTTGTGCTATAACTTGTATTAAAGTTATAGAGACATGCGCTATGTGTTGCTTGAATGTTATAGCGTTACAGCGATCTGTCTCATCACAGTTAAAAGCATCAAAGTGGCACTGTGTAGTTGTCCATTGTAAGTAAATCATGTTAGTGTGATGAACTACACCTGTAGTTACTCTGCTATGACTCCTGTGTGAACTTGAGGGAACTGACTTCATACATACACTAAAAATCATGCTGGGACCAGTTGGTCAAGAGAAATTTCCAAATATGTTTGTTCTGAGGAAAGAGTCTCAAAACAAACAGATGTCATTTGATATTTAGTTTTCAGTGTGTGGCTTAAGTGTCATTTTATATTTTTTCCCCCCACTCACTTTGATCTCTTCCTCCTCCTGGGCTTCCAGTAAAGGTGAGTGATCTGTCGTCACCTCCTCTGTGGGGGCTGTCAGATTTCCATCTACTGTCACAGGCATTCCCATGTAGCCCACCATGTCTGCCTGATAGGCCTCTGTCTGCGCTGCCCCCCCACAGATCCACTAATGGCGGGTGAGTAAGAGGCGGCAGGCTGTGGATGGTGCTGTTGGGAGTAGCTTGTAAAGAGTGAGTGGCACTCTGTAGTCTTTGCTCAAACATCTGCAAATAGACAGAAAAACAACTCAAGTTTCCATTGCGGTAATAGAGTGCAAGCTACTCAGTGTCAGCTGACTCTTTTTCCCATTTATGTCTTTCATTCCAAAAAATTGACATGAACAAAACCAAAAGCAACAAAATGATAAACTTCGATTTAAGCAATAAACAAATAAAAGTGTGATTTTTTTTTTTAAGAGATTAAAAGATAAAGACATAAAAAGATTTTTTACTTTCAGAACCTGATTTTTGCTCTGTTGCATTACTACTGCAATGGCTGATGGGGTTTGTATAGTTTGATTCCCCTTTTGCTCCAGCGAGCAATTACTGTTGCGATCAATGGTTTCCAGTTAATGGCTGAATGATGGAACCTGATTAAGTTTTTACTGCTCTCACTGCTGATCCTGAGGCGGCTGTTGAAATGACCACTGGGGCCTGTGCTGTTCAACACCAATGTGAGCAAGAGACATTGTTGCAGTAGATACTAATTGGAATGGTAGTTTTGTAACTCACCTGTTGTTGATACTAATATACGATCTGTTGCAGCACAGCCTTATGGGAGTCTTATGTTAATGTGCCAACAAACTGTTGTTGCAGAAGCATATGGAGGATACATTTTATGACTCCTCTGTTACAGGAGACGATGATGTGGAGACTTCTTTTATCCCTGCTTCACACTGAAGTGAAGCGCTAAAGGTGCACATTTTGCTTTCACAATGACAGTGCTTCTGCTACATAATAAAGCTTTGTACAAAAAATAAGTGATTTCTGGGTTTCCACGTTGAGAAATTCATAATAGCCATGAATTATGAAAGGATTATTGGGAGGTTTGTTTAATTATTTCAATAACACTTTACATTAAAGGAGAAGTCCACTTCCAAAACAAAGGTTTACATATATTGTACTCACTCCATTGTGATCCAAGATGTTCCTGTCTTTCTTTCTTCAGTCGTAAAGAAATTATGGTAAAGGGAAAACATTTAGGAATTTTTCTCCATATAATGGACTGGTATGGTGCCCCAATTTTGAACTTCCAAAATGCAGTTTAAATGAGGCTTCAAACGATCCCAAATGCGGTTGTAAACGATCCCAGCCGAGGATGAAGGGTCTTATCTAGCGAAATGATCGGTTATTTTCATTAAAAAAATGCAAAGAAGATCAAACACTGCCATGAACCGGAACACAAACAGTCCAGGCAGAGTAAGACAAGACGAGCGTTTGGCATTAACAATTATAGAAATTGTATTATTTTTATTAAAATAACCGATCGTTACGCTAGATAAGACCCTTCTTCCTCGGCTGAGATCATTTACAACCGCATTTGGGATCGTTTGAAGCCGCATTTAAACTGCATTTTGGAAGTTCAAACTCGTGGCACCATATCAGTCCATTATATGCAGAAAAATGTAGAAATGTTTTCCTCAAAAAACATAATTTCTTTATGACTGAAGAAAGAAAGATATGAACATCTTGGATGACAAGGGGGTGAGTACATTATTTGTAAATTGTTGCTCTGGAAGTGGACTTCTCCTTTAAGGTTATGGTTGTTAACATTAGTTAACTACAGGGTTGTCAAGTTTTCACAACAAAATCCATTAAATTTCTACTCAAAACTAGCCCAAAACTAGCCCTATCACGTTTTGAGGGGGATCCCCCGTTAAAAATCGCAATCTGAGGTGTAAAATACTGTTTTTTTCTGGGTTCCTCTGGTAAATTCACATTCCAGGGGCTAAATATGACGTTATTGGTGTCTCTTAAACCCACAGACATGAAAAACAACCCGCAGCAACGGCGTTAAGGTAGCCCAATTCCGTGGGAAAACCGCAGACTTGGCAATACTGGTTAACTATGAAAAAGATTTTGAAAAGAATGTATTAATCTTTAAAAAATCAATTTTCAAGTAAATCAAGTAAAAATCAATTTTACTAACAAATTATTAAAATTAAAATTTGTATCTATTAAAATTATTTAATGAACATCAGCTAATATGGACTAACAATAAAAATATAACTAATATTAATAAAGATAAAAAAAAAAAAAAAATACTGTAACACATGTATTGATTACTGCTGGTTAATTACCTACCGTTAACTAATAATAGTTATTAATAGTTTTGAAGATCAAAAACTTTTTAGAAGATTTTAAACCTTAGTTAATCTTAATTTCAATTTTACTGATAAATTATTAAAATTAAAAGTTGTATCTGTTAATATTATTAATTAAATATGAGCTAACATGAACTAACAAGAAACAGCTATTTTTATTAACTAATATTAATAAATATTAAAAATACTATAATACATGTATTTATTATTGTCGGTTAATTAATGTTTAATAAGATTTATAAATAGTTTTGA
The DNA here is from genome assembly GCF_022985175.1 of Labeo rohita. Taxonomy (NCBI): domain Eukaryota; kingdom Metazoa; phylum Chordata; class Actinopteri; order Cypriniformes; family Cyprinidae; genus Labeo; species Labeo rohita. The sequence goes on along the minus strand of NC_066884.1, from coordinate 27,465,950 downwards.
AGATTATTAACCTTTTAAAGATTTATTAATTTTAGTTTATGTTAGTTGTATCTGTTAATAATCTGTAATCACAAACATGAGCTAATATTAACTAAAAATAAAGTTATTTTTATTAATTAATATTAAAAAAGATAAAAAATATTGTAACACGTATCGATTATTGTTGATTAATTAACTAACATTAACTAATAGGGTTTATTAATCATTTTAAAGATTTATTAATCTTAGTTGATCTTAATTTTAATTTTACTAATTAATTATTAAAAATTAAAAGTCATATCTGTTAATATTATTTAATAAACATGAGCTAATATGAACTAACAATAAAGTTATTTTTATTAACTAATGTTAATAAAAATGAAAAAAATACTGTAACGTACTGATTACTGATGGTTAATTAACTAACGTTAACTAATAAGATTTATTAATTATTTTTGAATATTATTAACCTTTTAAAATATTTATTAATCTTAGTTTATGCTCATTTAAATTTTACTAAAAAATTATTAAAATTAAAAATAGTTTCTGTTAATATTATTGAATGAATGTGAGCTAATATTAACTAACAATAAACAGTGTTATTTTTATTAACTATTGTTCATAAAGATTAAAAATACTGTAACGTGTATTGCTTATTGTTTGTTAATTAACTAAATAACAAAGAGGTCTTTAGCATAACGTGTTACCATTTTTTTCTTTTTTCAACCATTATTTAACATATTCATTTTTTTTTTTTTAACAAGAAAACAATAATGAAAGAGTATGTAAAACAACTAAACGGTTTATTTTCAAGAACTGAATTGTTTTATTCACACTACAATATTTGACTACATCCCCATAAAAAAATCAAAATGAATTTTACTGCAGAAATTACAAACATTCTGATCATCTATTCTTTCAGCGCAAGTCAATGAATTGCACTTTTGAATAAATTGTTAAATCTGGACAGATCGTGTTTTTTGTGTCTGTTAATGTGGGTGATGAAATAAACAGTGCACAGCTTACGCACTGCTTACGCATGCAGTGTGCACTGGCCTTATGGGATTTGTAGTTTTATGACCTGTATAACGCACCTGCTGCTGTTACAGTGGCTTCTGGGAGTTGTAGTTTTCTCACTCACCTGTTGCTGTTGCTGATACTGCAGGAGCTGTTGCTGCTGGTATTGCTGGATCTGATGCAGGTGCTGGATCTGCTGTAACTGGTTCTGATACTGCTGCTGTTGCTGTTGGGACAGGAAGTGAGCTGCTGCATTTGGGTCATATCCTCCCTCGTTCCCGACAGCCATGACATATGAACCGGTGGCAGGAGACGCCACACCTGACTGTTCATTACTAATTGGCTCCCAAGCATCAGAGGAAGAAAGGCAGTAAAGACCCTGGGAGACGTAATTGTGAGGCCACACCTCTGCAGAGGAATGGTGCACTATCTGGTCTGCAAGAGACGGAGGAATAGAAAGAAAATATTACAAATGAAAACTTAAAGGGTAACGTTCGGTATATTGTATCCTAGTTTTAAATCTTAGATCATTTTTCACACAGCCTGAGTTGTCGTCTGGTGATTATTACATTGCTACTTACCAAATAAATATAAAATGGACATGAATTATTGATCTGAGTAGAAATTCTTTTATTACGCCAGAAGAAAGAAAACTCATAGTGACGAGAGAAATGAAAGTAGCACAGCTACAGTATGAATGAAATACATTACCAATACTATCAAAATCAAGTTTTCTAGAGAGCCGTGTAATAATCATTATTGATCAGAGCCTTAAGAACTTCAAAGTAAAAATAAAATATTCATCAGCAATAAAATAAAGGATTCTATAGTACACCATAGCTGTAAACTAAATTCTATTATTTTACATGTTTCATTATTTGAATGCTTTTAGATTCACTTTTATGTTCTAGTCAAAGCTTTTAAAAACACTTTTATGATGCTTTGATTGGACACAATGTGCATATGTTAATATATTTGAGCCCACGTCCATAACAAAGCCTTTTCCATTATTTTCTCTTTGAGCCAAATTCTGTGACTTTTCAGCCTCATCTGCATGCAACAGCAAGATATTTTCTAAATTATATCCGATTATAAAACAATGTTGAATAATAAGAACTGCACACTCTATTTCTGTGGGTGAAATCTCTTGCCTCAGCATACCCCATGGCCATCATTGTGAAATTAAAATGAGTGTTCACTCATTTCAGCCCTCCGGCAGGGCAGAAATGAGATTCTTTATTTACTGAGGAAATGGTTTTGTAATGTGGCATAGCAACACTCCCTCGTACACAGACTGCCCACTGAGTTTATTCTTCTCTTGGCCTTTTTCTCTCTATAGAGCTTCTATGGCGGAATCCTAACTGGAATGAAACCCCATACATGACTGATTTGTGCTCTACAGCAAACAACTTGACTCACAAATGATTATAATACAGGTGACTCAAGAGAAATCATGCAATACTATAAAACTAATAAGTGTAAATACAATTAGCAGAAACACTTAGGGTAACAAAAAGTTTTTTTTTTCTTTGAAACTTCTTTTCTTTGAAACTTATCAGTAATTTTTACTATAATATAATGTACTGTTCAACGGTTTGAGGATTAGTAAGATCTTTAATGTTTTTTAAAGTCTTTTATGCTCATCAAGGTTCCATTTATTTAATTAAACAGACAGAAAAAAGTGATATTATAAAATATTACTGCAATTTAAAAATATTTTAATATATTAATAATTAATAATAAATTAATAATTTAATTTAAAATAAAATTTAAAACTTATTTCTATGATGCAAACTGAATTTCAGCTTCATTACTCCAGTCTTCAGTGTCACATGATCCTTCAGAAATCATTCTATTATGCTGATTTATTATCAATGTTGGAAACATATTTTTTTGGAACCTGTGATAATTTTTTCTGGATTCTTTGATGTACAAAAATAAAGAAAAGAAAGAAAGATAAAAATTTACTGACCCCAAACTTTAAACAATAATGTATATTGTTACAAAAGATTTCTATTTTAAATAAATGATGTTCTTTTTAATGTTTTATTCATCAAATAATCTTGAAAAAAAGTATCACAGGTTTAAAAAAATAAATAAATAAATTAAGCAGCACAACTGTTTCCAACATTGATAATAAATCAGAATGATTTCTGAAAGATCATGTGACACTGAAGATTGGAGTAATTATGCTGAAAATTCAGCTTTGCAAACACAGGAATAAATTACATTTTAAAATATATAATAAAATATACAACAGTTATTTTAAATTGTAACAATATTTCAAAATATCACTTTTTTTTTACTCTATTTTTGACCAAATAAATGCTTTTCTTACCCATTCCATTCCAAATCATCGAACAATTTTGATTTAAAATTTTTAACAATATAATATAATATAATATAATATAATATAATATAATATAATAAACGTTTTATTCAGCAAAGAGGCATTAATTTGATCAAAAGTTACAGAAAAGACCTACATTATTATAAAAAATCTATTTCAAATAAATTGTGTTCTTTTGAACTTTCTATTTATCAAAAATAATAATAATAAATAAATAAATAAATAAATAATGTGTTATGGTTTCCATTGTAACACTGATAATAACCAGTAATCAGCATTACAATGAAGGATGTGACACTGAACACTGAAGTAAAATTTACTTCAAAACTAGAGTAAAAATGATTAAAATAGATTTTATTTTATTTTTTTATTTTAATATATAAAATATAAGAAAATAATGCATATATTAAAAAATACTAAAATAGAAAACATGTTATATTAAATTACAATATGTCACAAAATTCTGTTATTAATGCAAACAAAACCCTTGGTGAACAATATTTACAAAAATACTAAAGACCAAAAACCTTTGAAGTATACTATACTATACTATACTATACTATACTATAGTATAATATAATATAATATAATATAATATAATATAATATAATATATATCTGTTAATTCATTTTTGTACATTAGGTTCTTGAGCAGAGCATATTTTACTCTTTATCTGGTGCTGGAAATCAGGTTACATTCTTACGTTCTTTGATTTGTGGCACACATGTTCCAGATGTTGATGAGAAAGCACCATCTGGATTTACAAATACCTTTTGTTCCAAACTTCCGAGCCTGCGAAACTAGTTGGAGTTTTATTACACCTCTGCCTATAGTATATGACATAATTATCACATTATCTGTCTGTTACATGTTGTCATTCGGCATGCAGATGGCTTTGGTTGTTCTGAGCTCTCATGTGAGTCTGTAAGGCTGTACTGAACTGTTCAGTGGATTAGTTCTCGTTCTCCTGAGAGTCACGGGTCCCTGACCTCTAGTTATTCATTTATTCAAAACCCAATGTGCACTGCATTTCAAATCAGCTGCAATATAGCAATCCCACCCTCTCTCCAGGGGGCCTTCAATAAAAAGCTTACTTCTTAGAAAAACCTCTTCGCGTAGGACTAAATAAAAGGAAAACAAAAGAAAATGTCTAATTTTTCAGTCGTTACGGAATTAGTCATGGGTTTCTTCACATATTCTTTGAGCTGAGATGGAAAGATGAGCTAAGTTGTTGAGAGAAAGTGTTTAATTGTGGTTTATGACAGCACGTTGCCTGAATAATTGCAGCACTCATCAGAGTTCACACTGTGACATGGAAGTTGTGTTGCTAAATTGATTTTATTCCAGAGTTTTCAGCCTAAAGCGCAGTAGGAAGGGACACAGTAATTCTGTGAACCTGCAAGTGCATGCTGGGAAATGTAGTCAGTACCTCGGCTGGTGATGCTTTCCTGGTTGGCCTCGCTCAGGTGGGCTACGCTCCCCTGATTAGATCCAACACTTGTGCTCTCGCCATCCATTGAGCTCCAGGCCAGCAGCGTTGCCTCAGAGATTGCAAACTGCTGAAGCACACCTGACAAAATTCAGAATTAGATTGTTTATTGTTGGGCATAAAAATACATAAGTTTTATAGTAAGAATAAGTAAGTCTTAACACAGGACAGTTGTATTTATGAATACATATTGTGTATTGATACTTGCTTGTATTCTGTAGATATTATTGCTATTCAGCTACTGAAAGGAAACAGCTTGATTGACAGACAATCTGACCAATCATAATGCAGAATCCGGCATTTTGTTCGACGAACAAATCAGACAGGAGAGTAGATTAACTTTGGTGGAAATTGTTTGTACTGACCTCTTTCCGCAGTTGAAATAAAAAACGTTCATTCATGTTTTTTTTTGTGCTTTAAGTTAAGATGGTTCCTGTGTCGACTGATCTAATAATAAGGCAATACAGTGATCTGTCACAACACATTAAAGAGCTACAAAATGGTATTTATTGTTTGAATTTCTTAAAAAAAGACAACATTTTAAAGCTGAGACATAGCAGAATGAACCTGCTTCGTCTTGTCTGTCTGTCAGTGTGTTGTCAGTTTTCTCTTTGCTTTACAATGTATTTTTCACTGCATTAGAACATGATGTGTAATGTGAGAGTGGCACTGTTTGTCAGATATAGCAACAGTAACTAAGCAGGGCGGGTTTTTGCGAAGGGTCAGTTATGGCAGTCGTTCCCAAACTTTTTCTGCTAGGCCCCCCTTTTGCAATAAAAAAAATTCAATCAAAACGATGAAATTCATATTTTGTGTTAAATTCTTTACATATGTGGCAAGTAGCCGTACACAGTAAAAATAGATGGGTTATTTTTTTAACCCAATAGATGGGTTACACATATTGGGTCACTGTGTTGGGTTATTTTCTAAAACGTTGGGTTATTTTTTTAAACATCGTTGGGTTGTTTTTAATAATAACCCAGCGTTGGGTTTAATTGGTTCCCGCCGCGACAGTTCAAATTTTAACGGTCGACGGTGTCTGACGACAGAAGAAGCTGCTGCTGCATCAGTGTGAGGTGAGTAATAGTGTTTTAATAACTCTTATAACATTATACTTATAAGAAGAACGTGAAATGCACTTCAAAATTGAACTTTTGTTGTTGTATGTTTGTTTTTTTTAACAAACTTGTAGTTTCCTTTAGTCAGTGTATTTTAACGTAACTGCGGAGAATGAGCTCGATTGTAAACGAATAACTTTAACGTTAACTTAGCTGTCCCAGTTAGGTCGCTAGCAGTAATAAAGTAAATAAAAATTAGCAGAAAGTTGTAAAACTATTTAGAGATGTATTACAGTAACCTAAAGTTAATAATGTATGGTGAAATGTATATAAGACCACTTATGTTACTGAAATCACCGTCTACTATTACTACAGGTTTAATATTATTTTACAGCTGATGAGGGGATCTAGACATACGGTTTCTTACTACTTGTTTGGTCGCAATAATGGTTATCACATTTAACTTTATATGGGAAATGGCTAATGCTAAATGACACATTGGTGTTGAGAACCGCGCCGCACGGACCTTTCAACTTCGGTCCAGTATGTAACGTTATCTCAGCGGCAGCTCAGAGAGATGCGCTCAAATTCAGTGAATTCTCTGTTAGAAAAGTCTAAAAATAATCAGATTTTCCCAAAAGAAAGACGTGATGGGAGAAACGAAGCTTTTCAAAGTTTCGAATCAATTAAACGAATCGCTTCGCAAAATGATTCACTGCTTCTAATCGTTCGTGACACAACGGCGACGCCTGCTGCTCAAAACAGGGCAAGCGTCAGTTGTTTGGAAAGCGAGCACTAATTGTAATAACACTAAATGTGTATTTATGGTTTATTTACATTGAATATTGTTATGCATATATTAAAATCGCCTCTAATTACAGCCATTTCTCATATAAAGCTATGACAGATGCATGTTTTTAAATGTGTACTAAATGTGTTTTTACTTATTTTTAGACATTGGGTGAAGGGACAACTACAACAGTGGAATCTCATACATTAAACATCCACATGCCAATTAACTGAAATATTTCAAGGTAAGTAAACCATTTATATTAGTGATCCATATACATTACCAGTCAAAAGTTTTTGGACAGCAAGATTTTTAATGTTTTTAAAGAATTCCCTTCTCTCTAAGCCTACATTTATTTGATCCAGCATTTCAGGATCCAAAACAGCATTTAAAATAACTGCTTTCTATTTGAATATATTTTAAAATGTAATTGTCCAGTCTCTTCAAAGCTTTTAAAATAGAAAGCAGTTATTTAAAATAGTAAAAATATTTCACAATATTACTGCTTTTACTGTATTTTGGCTCAAATAAATACAGGCTTAGTGAGTAGAAAAGAATTCTTTAAAAATCTTACTGTTCAAAAACTTCTGATTAGTAGTGTAGGTTTTCCAACAATTATGAAAAATTTTCTAGTTTATCTGTAAAATGTTTCTTCTTCTGCTTCATCTTATCACAGAGGAAGGAGTCAATGAAGGAAGTTTTATGCAACCGGATGACACCAGCATTGCTGCACTAACTCTAAGAACTCCTCCCAAGTTTTGAGCATTTTCAACGGTGAAGCAGTGGAACAGAAGACCTTACTACAAGCAGTGGATCTGTGTTTCAAACATTTCTACATGTATGACATCAACTACCCAAAGCCCCCTGCACTCATTTGCAGCTTTAATATTCCAGGAGTTCCTTCAACACGTTACCTCTTCCTTAGAAACTTTGTATTTATTGATCAGTAAAAACTTTTTATGTTGCTGATTATCAGCAAGTCCAGCAGCCAGCAGATTTACTTAGTTTTATTTTTATTATTGTTATTATTATTATTATTATGATTATTATTACTTGTGTTTATGATTTTTTATTTTTGTTTTATTGATAAAGGTTTGTATGTTATGTTTGTTTTATTTTTGCACATTTGTATGTGTTGATATAAATAAATATGAATTGATACACATTTATGACCCTGGACAACAAAACCAGTCATAAGTATTATGGGTACATTTGCAGAAATAGCCAAAATTGCATTGCATGGGTCAAAATTATCAAATTTTCTTTCATGCCAAAAATCATTAGAACATTAAGTAAAGATCATGTTCCATGAAGATATCTCCTACCATAAGTATATCGAAACTGAATGTATTGCTAATGTATTGCTATGTATTGCTAATAACTTTGCAATTTTCTCAATATTTAGATTTTTTTGCACCCTCAGATTCCAGATTTTCAAATAGTTGTTCTATCCTATCAAACCACATATTAATAGAAAGCTTATTTATTGAGCTTTCAGATGATGTTTACATTTATAAAATACAAAAAAACTTGACCCTTATGACGATTTTGTGGACCAGAGTCACATTTGTTGGTTTTGAATTCAGTGTACATCTTGAAAATATGTCAGTTGTATGTGCATATTTGTGTGTTTTGAATGTATTATATTTTCACATTCTTGTACACTTATTTTGTAAACATTTGCAGTATGACTGTTTTACATTTAAAAATATATTTGTAAAAAAATTATTTGCATATTTAAATAAACAAAATATTTATTTGAAAACAAAGTAGTGTTATAGTGTATTTTTATTAATAAATAAATAAATAAATAAATAAAAACTGATATAAATGAATCTAAATAATTAACTCAACTGTTGGGTTACTTTTAACCCAACTGGATTTTAACCCAATTCATTGGGTTAAAATAACCCATAGATGGGAAGGTGCTATACCAACCCATAGTTGGGTTACTAGTTGGGTTATTTTTAACCCAACATTTTTTAGTGAGTATAATAAGCACGATAATTTCACAGTGGGGTCTTGTATCACCCTGAAAACGTTTACTGAAATGAAAATTCTTGGCCGAAACTGAAACTGCTTTGTAATAATTATTTATTTTATTAAATAATATAGTCATTTTGTAAGACTTTTTAATTTAACTCAATAATTTTAATGATACTGAATAAAAAAAAATCACAAGCTAATAAAATAACCATGTTTATTGAAAGTAACAATAAAACTGGACAGAAAATATATGAATATTAAATCTCAATATATTATTTTTATTAAGTTCTATGAAACAGAATCAGATATAACTTTTTTTCGACTAATTATCAAAATAATGTATATGTTACAGCACAGTATGCGACGCTACTGCAAACAGAAATAAGTATAGACATTTTCTGTCGCCACGTTATTCACTGTATTCACCCAAATAAATTCAATTTGTCTTATATTTTTGTCCATGGGTGTTTTCGGTTAATAATAAATGTTCATCTTTTGATTATTGCTGTTGCCTCTGTAATTCTGAGTGTGAAGTTTCAGCCCATTTTAAGCCAACAATATAATAATTTTTAAACAATAGTTCACTTAAATAAAGCAACCCAGCATGTTGGGTAAAAAAAAAAAAAAAATCCAGCATGTGTTCTGTCCAATATTTACCTAGAACTGGGTTGCCAAATAACCCAAGCTGGGTTGTTTTTAACCCAGCTTTTTTAGAGTGTACATATTTTTTTTTTATTTTAACAGTTTAGATCCTTAACTAATTAATTCCTTGATACTTTTTCCCAGTTTAAATTAGAGTCTGTAACAGATCAATTCAAGGACACATAAAAAAAAAAAACATCATAAATAAATAAATAAATCTTGACGTCCACTGGTTGTTCTCACTCCTGAACTTTAATCACTGTCACCTGACTGTGGAAATATTATAAAGAAGCCTCGTCATCTCAGAGATGGTGTCATGAATAAGAAATGGTGGCAAACAACCCAGACACATTCCCAGCATTCTCGTACTCATAAATAAGGTATGATGATGCATTCAGCCTGATTTACTGCTTTCAGCAGCAGATGGGAGCAGGTGAACTTAATATGGATAGTGCTGTCTCTCACACCTGATGCTCTACCAAATAACAACAGACTGCCTAGCTCAACACAGTTCAGCAAGACTTGTGTCATTCCAAAACCCAGATGTTCTTTCTTTTGTTGAACACACAAGAATGTTGGTAACCAAACAGTTTTGCTTCCCATTGCCTTCCATTGTATAGACAAAATATACAATGAAAGTCAGTGTTTGGAATGACATGAGGTGAGTAAAGGATGACAGAATTTTCATTTTTGTATGAATTATAATTTTACGTTTAATACACAAATTATAAACGCAACACTTTTGTTTTTGCTCCCATTTTACATGAGCTGAACTCAAAGATCTAAGACTTTTTCTATGTACACAAAAGGCCTATTTCTCTCAAATATTGTTCACAAATCTGTCTAAATCTGTGTTAGTGAGCAGTTCTCCTTTGCAGAGATACTTCATCCACCTCACAGGTGTGGCATATCAAGATGCTGATTAGACAGCATGATTATTGCACAGGTGTGCCTTAGGCTGGTCACAATAAAAGGCCACTCTGAAATGTTCAGTTTTATCACACAGCACAATGCCACAGATGTTGCAAGTTTTGAGGGAGCGTGCAGTTGGCATGCTGACTGCAGGAATGTCCACCAGAGCTGTTGCCCATGAATTGAATGTTTATTTCTCTACCATAAGCCGTCTGCAAAGGCGTTTCAGAGAATTTGGCAGTACATCCAACCGGCCTCACAACCACAGACCACGTGTAACCACACCAGCCCAGGACCTCCACATCCAGCATCTTCACCTCCAAGATCGTCTGAGACCGGTTTTCAATTGTTCAAAAATCTGTCTAAATCTGTGTTAGTGAGCACTTCTCCTTTGCTGAGATAATCCATCCACCTCACAGTTTTCACTGCACAGGGCAGATGGCAGACAGCGTGTATGGCGTCGTGTGGGTGAGTGGTTTGCTGATGTCATCGTTGTGGATCGAGTGGCCCATGGTGGCAGTGGGGTTATGGTATGGGCAGGCATATGTTATGGACAACAAACACAGGTGCATTTTATTGATGGCATTTTGAATGCACAGAGATACCGTGACGAGATCCTGAGGCCCATTGTTGTGCCATTCATCCAGGACCATCACCTCATGTTGCAGCATGATAATGCACGGCCCCATGTTGCAAGGATCTGTACACAATTCCTGGATGCTGAAAACATCCCAGTTCTTGCATGGCCAGCATACTCACCGGACATGTCACCCATTGAGCATGTTTGGGATGCTCTGGATCAGCGTATACAACAGCTCACTCCAGTTCCTGCCAATATCCAGCAACTTCGCACAGCCATTGAAGAGGAGTGGACCAACATTCCACAGGCCACAATCAACAACCTGATCAACTCTATGCGAAGGAGATGTGTTGCACTGCGTGAGGCAAATGGTGGTCAGAACAGATACTAACAGGTTTTCGGACCCCCTGACCCCACCGGACCCCACCGGACCCCACCGGACCCCACCGGACCCCACCAATACAGTAAAACTGCACATTTATGAGTGGCCTTTTATTGTGGCCAGCCTAAGGCACACCTGTGCAATAATCATGCTGTCTAATCAACATCTTGATATGCCACACCTGTTGATGTGGATGAATTATCTCGGCAAATGAGCGCTCACTAACACAGATTTAGACAGATTTTTGAACAATTTTTGAGAGAAATAGGCTTTTTGTGTACATAGAAAAAGTCTTAGGTCTTTGAGTTCAGCTCATGAAAAATAGGGGCAAAAACAAAAGTGTTGCGTTTATAATTTTGGTCAGTGTATATTTAACTATAATGCCAGTTTAGATGATACAGTTTTAAAAAAGAACATCCCCATTCAGCCCTGAGTAATTTATCTACAAGTAAAAATGTCTGATAACTGGGACATTGAATCTACAACAATTTATATGTTGTGCATCTTCAGCACTTTCTAAGCACAAGATTTGTAGATGTGTTGGTCTTTCTATCTATCAAACGCTCTGTCTCTCACCTGCAGCGAAGCGAGCCTCCTTCTCTCCGTCACTGAGGTCGCTGTATGCGTCATTCTCCAGCTTGCGCTCTTGTTGGAGGTGCAGACTGGAGGTGCGTCCTGCTCCTCTGCCCCCCACGCCCACCGTCTGCATGCCCCAGCTCTGCCACTCAATCATGTGGGCCACACGCCCCTGGGCCATCGCTGTCGGCTTAGTCACCTTGTCCTTCATAGAACGAGTCACTCCTGGAGTGGACGGACAGACAGAGGGCGGATGATGGGATAAGAGGACGTTTTTTAGATTGTGGAGAGAAAGAGGGGGAAAGAAGAGAGAAGAAAATTAAGTAGCTTTACAGTATGAGGTCACCTGCTCAAAGACTATATGGGGTATATGAGTGGATGTAACATGGAAATTGGGAATAGGAATAGCGTGCTCAGAAGTTGCACTACAGATCCATTATCCATTAGCCTATCTGCTCGACTAAGTTACTAAGTGCCTGTCTTTATCTTTTTTTTATCTGTGGTGATTGTTTTAGTTTCACTGATTATTATTGTTAACTAAAAGTACATATGTGACCCCAGACCACAAAACCAGTCATATTTGTAGCAATAGTCAACAATACATTGTATGTGTCAAAATGATTGTTTTTTCTTTTATGCTAAAAGTCATTAGAATATTAAATAAAAATCATGTTCCGTGAAGACATTTTGTAAATTTCCTACCGTAAATATAGCAAAACCTAATTTTTGATTAGTAATATGCATTGCTAAGAACTTCATGCTAAGACTTTAAAGTCAAATTTCTTAATATTTAGATTTTTTGCACCCTCAGATAGCAGATTTTCAAATAGTTGTATCTCAGCCAAATATTGTCCTATTCTAACAAACATACATCAATGGAAAACTTATTTATTTAACTTTCAGACGATGTATAAATCTCAGTTTTGAAAAACTGACACTTATGACTGGTTTTGTGGTCCAGGTAACATATATTTTGATAGTTATGAATTACTTTATTGTTTTATGTAATGTAGCAAAAAGTAACAAATTACGCTACATCTTTATAGGAAATAATTTGAGAAAGTAGCTCACTTTATTTTAATCTATGAACACTCCTAGTTAAAAGAAGTACTTAAAATTATTACAATTTCTTGAGTTGGATGTGCATCAGGGAACCTATTTAAAAAAAAAAAAAAAAAAACTTTCAGTACTAATAATTATGAAAACCTGTTTTCGCCAATGAATAAAAAATATAAAAATAAAAAAAGTTAACAGCTCTTATCTCACAATTCTGACTTTTTTTCTTGTAATTGCTAAGTTTACACATCGCATTTTTTTCTCAGAAATGCATGATACAAACTGAATTGTTTTTATACATTTCTTTTTATTTTGCAATTCTGACTTTATTTCTTTCAGTTATGAGTTTATATCATGTACTTTCAATAAAAGTCAGAATTGCGAGATATAAATGTACAATTCTGACTTTTCTTGAAAGTGCATGAATTAATATCACATAATTCTGAGAAAAAAAAAGTCTGAATTGTGAGTTTTTATCATGCAATTTTGACTTGATTCCTCTCAATTATGAGTTTATATCATGCAATTTCAAGAAGAGTCAGAATTGTAAGTTTATATCTCGCAATTCTGACTTTATAACTCGCAATTGTAAGTTTATATCATGCAATTCTGAGAAAAAAGTCTGAATTGTGAGTTTTTATCTTGCAATTCTGACTTTAACCTCTTTTTTATGTTTTTTTACATTTTTTTTTTTTATTTTTATGTTTCTTTTTTACATCTTTTTTTCAGTGGTGGAAACGGGCTTCCGCAAATATTTACATTAACGTATGTTTTTTTTTTTTTTTGAGAGAGAGAGAGTGAATGCATAATTTACATGACTTTACTAGTCTTGTGATTTACTGGAAAAAGATTAAGCATAAGAATTTAATAATATTAAAACAAATAATAAAAAAAAAATGTTATCACAGTGTCTACCCAATAAAATATTTCAGAGCTTGGTGTTAGAGTGTAGAATTCCAGGTCTAGAATTCTCACTTTTAAAATGAGGTATGTAAAGATTCTAATAAAATCTTGTCTGTTAAAATGATAAAAGGCATTTTTAATTATCCTTTGATGTTTTTACAGCCAACACAACCTCTCCGTGTGCTGTGTTATAATGTTTCTGTTGGTGATAAAAATGTGTAGAATTTAGTCTGAGGTAAGGAAATGAAAATGACTTCCATAATGAGATGCAGATGGTTATGGTCTGGAAAAATAAATAATCACGTTTTAGTGACAAGGGGTGGGAATTTGTCTTGCTGGAATGACTTCTTTCCACACTAATGAAGATCTACAAACAATAATAGCCTACACTTTCTTCTGCATTTTCTTTTATTAGTTTCAGCTTATTCAATAAAGCTGCATCTGTGATATACTAAAGCCAGGCTGTAACGATCTGTTTGAATACCAGTGAATTCTGTGTGGAGCCTTGAAGATACTGAGAAAAAAAAATCAATTGCTCTTTGCCTTATGAACACAATCTATATATACATATTTTTCACCAGTGCATTAGTGCAAGCATACAGAGATAATTCAAAAGTCTCTTAAGCTCTTAGGTAATGCCTAATGAAATGATGCACATGAATTATTAAAGTTGAAGAAAGCATCTTTCAGAGAAGGAAATACACTGCACTGCACACAACAGTACTACAAAAACACAGATACAGGAGTCTGAGAAACGACAGTACTGTATTACGAGACAACACACTGACTGATCTCCGCACTTCACAAGCACTTTACATACAAAAAACCTGCCTCTCCCATCAACCACCGCTTAGGATAAAATGAAAAGCCGTATGACAATGCATTGTGGGAAGCATATCGCTTTCTTTTCAGGGATCTACTCTTACTTGGATCTTGGAAATCACCAATGGCACGAGCCATTGGAGAGTGTTGTAAATGGAAACGGGTGGTGAAAAGGGAAACCCACAAGGGTCCATGTTGGCTCCATCTCCTCCAGCTCAGTCTGGAGTCAACATGGGGTCAGTTTACCATTTCACAGGACAGACACACACCTGACACACCTGTCAGAGAGGACTTAGCCAGAGCGCCGATTCCATAGGCGTTGGAGTTCCTCTTCTTCAGCCGAGGGAGGATTGAGGTTGTGTCCTCCATGGACAACTGAAATGAAGGAAGGCATTCAAGAGAGAAAAATGGGAAAGATGAAGAAATAGATGGTTGTGATGGAGCAGGAGGCGGCCCAGAGCAGAGATGAAATGCAAAATTTTGGCATGGTATTTTAATGGAAAGAAAAGAGGTGATGAGAGAAGTTAGGTAGAAAGTTAGCAAAAGTGGTTTCTAGAGGTTGTGAAACTACATTTCCCAACAGCCTGCTTTTTCATTTCTGTTCACTTGCATGATGGGAAGTGTAGTTTTTGGTCATTTACATCCGCAACTACTACGTCTAGCTACTACGGCACACCAAAAGAGAGACGGATCAAACGAAGGAATGGTGTGTGAGATAGAAGACAGCTACTGTGATTCAGAGAAAAATAACGAAAGGAAAGGAATGGAGGAATGATATTCACAACACTTACATTGATTCCATCCCATGAAAAGTCTGTTCGGCCATGCTGAGAGAAAGAGGAAGGAGGGATGGGGAAAGAAAGGGATGGGGATAGAAAGAGTTGGAGAAAGAGGAGAAAAGAGCAAGAGAGACAACCACAGAGAAAGGAGGAGAGAGAGGGGGATTGTGACAGAACAAGGCATTTAAAAACACGTGAAGTTGAAGAAGAAATTGAGAGAAATAAAAAAGAACAGAGAGGAAATCAAATTTATTGGCCAGACTTAGAGAGGTGGAATAAAAGAAGTAGTTCAGCCAAAAAAATGAAATTCAGTCATTATTTGCTTATCTTCAGGTTAATCCAAACCTTTCTTGGCACTTTGAAATACAACATGACAAATAGTGGTTGCTGTTTTCCATGCAGTAACAATGAATTTGAACTAAAGCTTTTAAGCCCCAGGAACGTGTCTTAAAAGTGGTCCGTACGAGTTGTCTAAAATGCCTTGACAGCTGTGTATAAGGAGCAAACCGAAATGTGTTCACTGATACACTTCCTCTCCAGTGAGCTGTTAAACCACTGTGATCAGATCAGTGAGTCAGTGAGCTGAATCCAGATAACTGGATCAGTCTAATACTTATGACTCATTTAGAATAGATTTGAGTCTATGATTCAAAGATCAGAATCAAAAAAAGACCCCGATTTGTTCAAAAACAATTCGACAGTTAGATTTCTGCTCATGAGGGCTGCATTTATTTGATTAAAAACACAGAAAAAATAGTAGTATTGTGAAATATTATTGCAGCTTGAAACAGTGTTTTTCTATTTTAATATTCTTTAAAAAAGAATTTACTCCTGTGATGCAAAGCTGAATTTTCAGTATCATTACTCGAGTCTTTAGTGTCACATGATCCTTTCGAAATGTATTATCAATGTTGGAAACAGCTGTGCTGCTTAATTTTTATTTATTTATTTTTTATTTTTTGGAACATGTGATTCCTTTTTTTTTTCAGAATTCTTTGATGAATAAAATGTTAAAAAGAACAGCATTTATTTTAAATATTTTGAATCTTTGGGTCAGTAATTTTTTTCTTTCTTTCTTTAAAAGAAAATATTATTTTCATATTTTAAGATGTGTTAAACTGATCAAAAGTGATAGTAAACTGATCAAAAGTGAAAGTATTGTTAGAAAAAAAATCTATTTTGAATAAATGCTGTTCTTATAAACGTTTTATTCATCGAAGAATCCTGAAAAAAGTATCACAGGTTGAGCAAAAATATTAAGCAGCACAACTCTTTCCAATAGTGATAATAAATCAGCATATTAGACTGATTTCTGAAGTATCATATGACACTGAAGACTGGAAAATGGTTAATAAAAATTAAGCTTTTCATCACAGACAAAAATTCTATTTTAAAGTATATTAAAATAGAAAATCTTAAAATTTTAAATTGCAACAGTATTTCATGATGTTACTTTTTCAGTATTTTTAATCAAATAAATGGAAATTTGATGAGCATAAAGAGACTTAACATTAAAATCTTTCTGATCTCAAACTTTGGAATGGCATCGTATATATAGTGCACAAGTCAAGTGGGTGACTTTCATGATAAAAATGATAAATAAACATTTTATGATAAAGATGATACAACTTCCTTTACATCCTTGAAAGCTTCACTGAATGTTCATTGTCAAAGAATGGAAAAGAGCGAACAGACTATTATTAAAAAGTCTTACTTTGTGTTACACCAAATAAAAAAAAGTTATTGTGGTTATTGGAATATGAGAGTAAAAACGTGATTAGTCAATGCCAGGGTGTTTCTATCCAGTTGCTAAAGTATTCTTGTTTTAGCACATTGCTGTAGCATTAGTAACATGTCCTAGGTGGTTACTTAGTTACTTAGATTTATCATCTGCCAGGTGAAAATCACACGTCTGATTGCTTAGAAAATAATAAAGAAAGTAATAACATCTCTCCTCAACAAGCCGCAGGATTTGATACAGTACTCTTTATCATTCATGCCTGTAGCAGAAACGTGCGAGATGAGTTACATGCCAAGGTTTAGGTGTTTATTCAAATCCCCAACGGTGAGTATGAGCAATAGTACAAGTGAAGTTTGCTTTGGCAGGCAGACAGGAGCATTCTAGAAAAAATAAAAAAGATTCTACATGAAAAACTATAGCCTCATACCCACTGAATAGACCAACGGACACATAAAAGCCAAAGCAAAGCTTATGCTAAAAGCAAGACTATTTCTACACAGCCATCAAAAAGAAACTGTGTGTACTGTGTTTTATAATACAGTAAAACAACACAGACACTGTGACAAAGAAAGCAAATACTTTGAGTCTAAAGCAGTCCATGTTGAAGACACAATAGGTGAAGGGAATGAATGCTGTAATAGACTCTCGACTACAGTCATCTTACTATTTTTTACCAGTGAAGGTAAAGAGATACAGTACACTAGCTAGGAAGGTTCATAGACAGAGATCAGTCCCAGAGAGCTGTGTTTACTTGCTATTTGATGTTTTGTATATAGGCCTAGCAGAAAAGCCTGTGGATGTCACAACATTTGTAGCATCTGGGGGTGTAATGTGCTCAGTTCTGTCATAGTATTTGTATATTAAACCAAACACTAAGTAATATTAAGTCTAAACAATGTTAAGATAATTTGGAAACCTCCTGTAAAGCACAAACCTCAAACACAAAATCTGAATGAGCACTGTTTACTTTCTTGATACGTTCATGTTCCTGCACGAGTAATCAGTACATGTTGCTCGAAAGGAAATTACTGTCCTCATAATCTTTCTTAAAAACGAAATAGCTTTCAGTGTGCCAGACTTTCTTAAAGGAGAACTCCACTTCCAGAACAAAAATTTACAAATAATTTACTCACCCCCCTTGTCATCCAAGATGTTCATGTCTTTCTGTCTTCAGTCGTAAAGAAATTATGGTTTTTGAGGAAAACATTTCATTTCATTTTTCTCCATATAATGGACTTCAATTGTGCCCCCGATTTTGAACTTCCAAAATGTAGTTTAAATGCAGCTTCAAAAGGCTCTAAACGATCCCAGCCGAGGAAGAAGGGTCTTATCTAGCGAAACAATCTGTCATTTTTTAAAAAAAAATAATAATAATTTGTATACTTTTTAAGCACAAAAGCTTGTGTAGCACAGGTATGGGGATGCGCGTTCTTGAATGATTTGTTCATTTTGAACGGATCTTTAATGTGACTCGGGAAGAACGAGTCGTCTCGGGGAGTGATTCGTTCGGTCACACATGCACAACATCCTATTAGGTTCTGCACTGGAATTAGTTCACCTGTTTCGAGTCTTTGGGTTTTTCGAGTTTTTCAATCTGTGTGCTCTTGCTCAAAAAGGTGGAGAATGGCGAAAAACTCCATCTTATTTTCTCCTACAACTTCAGAATCGTCCGACATCATTGTAGCTTTTTGTTTGTAAACAGCGTTTGACTTACTTGCACTTTGTTAGTCTTTGCGAATTCACTTTGTGGGTCTGTAGTTCCGCGTGACCTTTCGTGACCTTTCAAACGCGTATCTCAGAGCCTGTGCTACACAAGCTTTTGTGCTTAAAAAGTATACAAATTTTTATTTTTCGAAAAAAATGACTGATTGTTTCACTAGATAAGACCCTTCTTCCTCGACTGGGATCGTTTAGAGCCCTCTGAAGCTGCATTTAAATTACATTTTGGAAATTCAAAATCGGGGGCACAATTTAAGTCCGTTATATGAAGAAAAATCCTGAAATGTTTTGCTCAAAAACCGTAATTTCTTTAGGACTAAAGACAAAAAGACATGACCATCTTGGATGACAAGGGGGTGAGTAAATTATTTGTAAATTGTTGTTCTGGAAGTGGACTTCTCCTTTAAGGTTATTTTTGTAGGTTACATTGATGTGCCAGCAGGTGGCGACCTTGATCATCTTTACAAATGAATCATTTGAATCATTCACTCCGACTCCTTTAAGAACATTGATTCATTCAGGAACGAACCACCAACTGTGTCTTAATTAGAGACGCTCGACGATTCGGGTCGACGGAGCGAAAGTAGACAAGGTAACCGCCAATATCCTGTATAAAATATATTTATGTAACTATAATCGTATGAAAATCTTGTTTAATTCAGAAATACGTCACATATGGATCTAAACTCGTTTTCGAATCACGTTGTTTAGCCTGCCTCACATTGTGTCACACTGAAAATCACTTGTTTTTCATCATTTTTTATATTCAGTTAGGTACAGAGTCAGAAAAGGGTGACAGATGAAAGAACAGTGTGTATTTACTTATTGAAAAGAATGTAAGTATCTCATGAAAAGACCTTTTGAATTTCATATATTTTGATAATGGAATCAGCTTTAAAAGCTTAAAACAGAGAGAGAGATGGAACAAATCTCATACACATGCTTGGATGTGCTTACACATTCATATTTACCAACAATATATATGAAGACATAAGAAGAAATAAAAGCAAGCAAAGTGATGTGTCAGTGGTGATACTGAGCATCCATTGAGCAAAATCATCATCTCTTCCTTAAGCACAGACCCAGAATCAGTCTCCAGTATCACAGTACAGCTGAAAGCAAATAATATAAATTGCTTTCTGGGTCAGTTCTTAAGAGTGTGAGGTGCTGGAACACAAACTTAACCAAAAGTAAATGCTAACGACTATAACAGCAAACTACAAGCACTAAACTACATGCTGTTAACTAGGCTAATATGCTAGCAATGTCTTTCTGCGGTCAAGGAGGAGAGCTGGCTCACTTCCCTAACTGAGATAATCTCTTCCTGTATTGGACACCTTGGCCTCCATCTTGGAGCAGGATGCTTTTATCCCCCTAAACAGGAATTTGTGGTGTGTAGTGTCATAGCGTGTCAGCACAGTTGAGAGATTTGGCTAATTTAGTATATTTATGGTGGTGTATTAGGCAGCTTCCTTACCTGTTCCCCATCCTTCTGCACGGGAACTCCATCTGCTGCTGTAGAGAGGAGATAAAAAGAGTAAATTATAGCAGGGTGCTTTGAGACTCAAATAGAAATGTATTATTAGGGCATGTGTTTTGTGATTTGAAGAGTAGGTCGCTATGAAATAAAAATATACAGGGAAAAAGATCAGGGAGCAATTTCTTACAAGGAAAAACTATTTTTGATGTTTTACTATTACATTAATGCAGTCTACAGTACATCTACTGCCTAAACGTTTAGTTGTCACCATTATGGTAATCAGTGTTGGCAGAAAACTTGGACCTTGTTCACTTGCAATTATTTTTCTCTTAGCCAGTATAATACTGTTACTGAACATAATTTGTTGCACTGTGTCACAGGGAGAAACTAAACTGTAGTAGAATAGTACATATAGTGATAGTACAGAAATGACATAATCTTTTATAAACAGTTACCACAGGAGGGCTGTTTGAAGTTTAATTGTGGAGATATCGCTGGTGAGCTTTTAGTATGAGTTGTCGTTGACATAATTCAATATGTGCTTGTCTCAAAAACAAAACCATTCAAGTGTACATACAAACAGGCGGTACAGTGAAACCCATTAAATTGAAGACAGATAAAAAGCACAAAAACTGATCTTCCAAACGGAAAAGTGACTGTTTAACCATTAATGTTACTACATATTTAGCTTAGAAAATAACGCATAAAATAAGCTTATGTAAGAAAAACAAAATCAAAAACAGAGAGCTCTCATTAAGACAGAAAGCAAACAGAGTAACAACAAAAACAGACACAACTTCAGAAATTATTTCACATTAGACAAAGGCAAAGCTAAATTTTAAAGCTAACTTTTATTATAATGGGCAGTAGGGCCCTATGAAATCAGTTTTATTTTTTTTTTTACAAATTCTGTTTTTTCCGTTTTAGTTTTTCTGGATTCCGTTTTTTCCCATTTTAGTTTTTCTCAACTCCTTTTTAATGGTTAAATAAAATTTTATCAATCAAAGACCATGTCTAATTAATTAAAATCATGAAACAATTTCACATCACTTTAATAAAGGTTTAACAAAAATGACATGTTTAGGGCCCTATGAAATGTTTTAGTTTTTCTCTCCATATGTTTTATTGTTATAGTGTTTTAGCATGTCTAATTATTTGAATGCATGCTTGATTTATTCAAATTCATTCTTAAAATAGCCTTATGAAAGGTTTTTATACCCTCAGAAATTCTGTGCTGTGTATTTAAAATGTTCTGGTTATCAAATGAAGGCATAAAACATTAATTTCATTTATCTTTTAATTACTGAAGATTAAGCAAACTTTTTCAGCAAACAAAGGGGAATTTACTATTAAAATTGGGAATTTACGATTTATTTTGACAGGTTGCCGTGTCTACCTTGACATTTCTGTGTGTATATGATGTAACGTTAGTTTTCCTACAATGGAACGGTCAAAGGCTCATGAAGTGACTCTCAGCAGATATTGTTCATGTATTTATGTCCTCATTTAGTGAGACGACAGATGCTGAAATCACAGCGAGCGTCACGCGCACTTCAGTGTGTGTAGTAAACAAAACCGCTCGTCTGCTCCATTCATTAAAACAGAGACACGCAGAACATGCAGGATTCACATTTAAATAGTATTTTTGTGGCCTAATATTTACAGATACTAGTCCATATTGCAGTTTGATTTAAGTGTAATTACCTACTTTTGATAATTGATTAAAACATTGACAAATTCCATGACATTCCATGTTAATCAGTAAATTCAGTTTTTATGACTAGATTCCGTGATTCTGTCCGTGTTTTCCGCATCGCGGATATCATAGGGCCCTAGGGCAGTTCTAAGATTTTTTTTTAAAACATAAGTTTTTTAATGATTGATCACGTTCTGTGATATATGTTAATAAATAATACATTACATTGTCAAGTATAATATTAAATGGTTACAATTATCCACAGGCTTTGATATTACTTTGTAAAAAGACTAAACAAATATTCTTTTTGTATATTGATTCTACATTAATTTTTGATTGATTGATTGATTGATTGATTAATTCAACAGTTCTTACTGGTTCTCGAATCTGACTGGCTTGGAGAGGAGTGTGATATTCTAGTGATAACAGAGCTCTAACCGTTTCACCGTCTGTATCACTCCGCTTGCGGTATTTCTCATGGAGTGAATCTCATGGTGGACGCCCAAATTTACTATGTTTTTATAAATAATACTGTTTTTATGTCACAGACATAAGAATTTAGTTGTAAGATTTTTTTATGTGAGAATGCACGTTTAGACTTCAAATATGCGGTTTGTTAACAAAATTTGCTTCAGTGTTTTCGGAGGTGTGAGCTCCAGGGCGTCAGCGACAACAAGAGACTGTTATTATGAGCGAGTCAGCAGTGAAGACTTTTATACTGAAAGAGACTGAAACAGGGTTGTAAACAAGGAAGTTATTTTTACTTTCAACAACACCTTGTAAGACAGAGGAACAGATGAAAGGATAGTACGGCAAAGATATCGCTTTCCTCAGCAGACGTTCAAACTAGTGTTTTATTGTGAATGTGAGATTGAGCTGAAGAATGAATGCTGGATCAGATGCAGGTAATCACACTCGCTTAGTCCATCTCTCTCTCATAATACTCTACATAACACAGAGAGCTTTTAATACAGTAATACAGTAGTGCGATATGGCTGTATATCAGCACGCTGTGATTACCTATATACAGCCATATCATACTGCTACTTGTGTGATATTGGTCATATATAGATCAACATATTAAACTTATTATAAATAATTTGTATATATAATAATTTCCTGCTACTGTTCACTGTGAAGTTGCATTATGTTATTAACTAGAGAGAAACAATGAGAGCAAATGGTTAGGGCAGTCAACAACAGAAAATGACTGTGCATTGAAAGGCGTAATTGAATCAGATCCCAACACCTTTCACCTGCCTACATACATGCTGTTCTCTCATTATAATCACAGCTTGACCTACTGATAAAACACTTCAACAATAGAGAAAGAGAGAGAGTCAGAGTACATGTGGAGGTGGCAATGCAGAGTTAACCAGGAATCCAAGTAAACAATGCAGAGAGTAAGAAACTCATTTTTCTTTCCCCAACCACTGCAGCGTAACATTGTTATAGAGTTCATTAGTTCTCATGCGCTGACCCACTTCATAAGTGCCCTAATAACATAATTAAATAATTACGCAGTCCATCACCTAAAAAATGATGAGCCAAAACAGATACAGTGGAAAACAGGTCACCTGTATTTGGGCCTCTCATAGAATGATTAACGAATTCTATTCTTTTATTTATTTATTTTGCTCCTTCCTTACACAGACTAATCCTGATTCCACGAAAACTTAATTACAGAAGGCCCTGTGCTAATTAAGCCTAAACACAGCTCTGGTCTCAGGGTGATTTCTTACATTATTAAATGAGGAATATTCTTTCATAATCAGCCATGACATGGCTGGGGTCTGTAACCTTACACTCTGCTAATTATGTTGGGATATTTAGAAAGGTTTTTGGTGTTGGTGACCTTTCCTTTGCTTTTCAAAGATGGTGTAATGCTTGTAAATTCACTTGTTGCACTATATTGTAATGAATTAAATAATGTGGATAAGTAGGTGAGATTGAAAATAGCTGTTAAACTCAAATCAGTGCATATTAAATCATTAAAAAAATTGAGATCCATGTCTTTTAGGCCTTGTAAGACTACTGGCTTTAAAAAAGTGATGAGCCATTCAATATTTGTCAATATGGGTGCCGTCAGAATGAGGGTTCAAACAAATAATAAACACGACTCCACA
This sequence comes from Labeo rohita, assembly GCF_022985175.1. Lineage (NCBI taxonomy): Eukaryota > Metazoa > Chordata > Actinopteri > Cypriniformes > Cyprinidae > Labeo > Labeo rohita. Next base: position 27,441,867 of record NC_066884.1, on the reverse strand, counting down.
CGGGGCTAGTCCATCCATTAAAGTCTGATGACATGAAAAGGTGTTTGTAAGAAACAAATTCATCAATATGACATTTTTAACTTTTGAACCACTGAAATCATCTTGTCTGAATCCGGAGAGAAATATGCACAGATCAAGCACCGTTTAAAACAGAAAACAGTCCAAAAACATTCTTAACAAATATCTCAGTGGATTTTGATGTGAGAAGACAACAGGGGATGAACTTTTTTACTGGATGAAGTGTTATTATGAATCATGGACTGGTATCTAGACCAGAATTGGTGGCTTAAAGTTAAACCATTTCTTACAAACATGCAACTTTTCACAAGACATTCATTGATTGAATGGAATTGTGACATTTACTTTTGATGCTTTTATCAGAACTTTCATTCTCACAAGCAAGTGATGTAATGCTAAATTTCTTCAAATCTGTTCCGATGAAGAAACAAACTCATCTACATCTTGGATGGCCTGAGGGTGAATACGTTTTCAGCAGTTCTATGTTTTTGTTTAATTTGTGTGTGAAGGTCTCATGCGTTCATGGAATAATTATTGCAACCTAGAATATGCCTGATGTGTGTGTTATACAATGAGGATGCAGAAATAGAAAGCAGTGTAGTTAGATATTTGAGAGGGAAACTCTAGTTGATCTCTCTGTCTGGATGACAGAGTGGCTCTGTGGTCTCTGGAGTGATGGCTAACGTTGTGACACACTGACCTACTGATACACTAACACCAGCCATTTTATTCTGTCCCTTTGGAGATTACTCACTGTCTTTGTCAAGATCAGGAGCCAGACATTATGCAGATACAGCTGTGTCTGTCTGACCTGATTAAAGCCATGTTTTAAATGAAAAATTGGTGGATATTAAGCATATACACGTTTGTATTTACTATGTGGATATGCAGACTTTACAGTGGGATTTTGGAGGTGTGGGTCTAAAACCTGGTAGTGATTCTGGTGACCTAGGCAAGATATGATGTGACATGACATTTATTTTTTTAACTGGAATAAAACTGAGCTGCAAAATGTGGTGGCACACACATCTAAAAGAGGAGTATGGAGGATCTGTGCACACACAATGCTGAAAGTAATGTACTTTGAATGTTTTCCTTTTTTTTTTTTTTTTTTTTGTGAGAAGCACAATCACTAAATTATGGAAGTTTCCACCACTGAATAAAAAATAACAAAAGGTAATTGTGATTTTTTATTTAAAAAAAAGTCAGAATTGTGAAATATAATTCTTTGTGAGATATAAACTCACAATTCTGACATTTATTCTCAGAATTGCGAGACATAAACTCAGAATTGAGAAAAATAAAGTCAGAATTGCGAGATATTAAGTCTTTGTGAGATATAAACTCACAATTGCAAGAATTAAAGCCAGAATTGTTAAAACTGAAAAAATTTTCTCACAGACTTTTTTCTTGCAAGTGCAAGTTTGTATCTAGCAAACTTTTTTTTTCTTGCAATTCTGTCTTTTTTTCCTCAGAATTGTGGGATATAAACGCAATTGTGAGTTATAAAGTCCAATTTTGAGGAGGGAAAAGACTAATTGCTAATATCTCACAATTCTGACTTAAATCGCAATTGTGTGTTAAGTCAGAATTGCGAGTTTATATCTCGCAGTTTTAACTTTATAACTCCCATTTTGCATGTTTATATTATGTAATTCTAACCTTGTTTCTCAAAATTGTGAGTTTATGTCATGCAATTCTGATATACATATATTTAAATAAGCCACAATTGTGAGAGATAAAGTCACGTTGTGAGAAATAGTTACTAGAGCAAAAGTTCCAATAATGAGATACAAATTCACGATTGAGAGATATAAAATCATGCCAAGTTTGTTGCATTTCCTAGACACAAAGCCATAATTATGATCGATAAAGTCACAATTATTAAAAATACTAATAAAATTGTATGATGTAATTAGGGCTGTAGCTATCGATTATTTAAGTAATCGAGTATTCTACAGATTATTTCATCGATTAATCGAGTAAACGGATAAGACGTTTTTCTTTATTAAAAGAATAGCAATGCTAAATATACAAGAGAAAATAAGATAGGTCTCTTAAAATAAATAACTAATTTGTTTTCTTTTTAGGAAAATTATCATTTTTATTGCTGAAAATGCATACATTAACCATGAAAACTAAACCCATTTAATGCATTTATTTGCCAAATTACATTCAAAGTGTGAATGTAAAATATCACATATATATATATATATATAGAATACAATTTCACATTACTTTAGAAAAAGGTAAACATTACAACCTAAAACGAAGGCATAAATCAAGAAATGGAGGCATTTAGAGGAAGGCCTATTTACACACTATTTAATTCAGCTCAGAGGGACATGAATGCATTTAACTTGCAGTTACAAATGCATAAATAATATTTAGTTATTTTAAACAAAACATTGAATACTGATATATGTATGTATTTTTTTAAATGAAGATACTTTAACTGTGAAATCAAAACCGCGAGTAGCTGTCAGCACGTCACTGTTAGGTAAGTGAGTCATTGCGATTGAACTGAATCATTTAATAGGTGATTCATTCAAGAACGAAACACCGTCATGTTGCTGAAAGACGCAAAACAGTGCTGTGTCTGTGTTTGGAATGGTTTTCTGTTAGCGAAATAGAGCAAAAACAGGCAATATGTTGTCTAAAACTTAATAGTATTAAGAGACTTAAAACTTAAGTCTCTTAATACTAACTTCTTGTTTATTGATGAACTGTTGGATAAAATCAGTATCACATTTGTGATCATGCTGAGGCACTCTTCGTTTGATACTGACTAACTGTCTAACTTTATGTGTGTCACAGAGAGACAATGAGACAATCAACATAAATAGCACTTAGTCTTTCACAAATCATAGCTAACTTAGATACATCATAACTAACCACCATTAATTTACGGTCTATGTCCAGCCTTTATCGGTTTATGCGTTAGTAATATTGGTCCGTGGGGAAACACAGTGTTCCATATGTAGTTACAGTAAATGGACTTAACAAAGTCATATAATTTGCCTCGATGATTTTTTGTATCGGAGTTACTCGAGGAATCGTTTCAGCCCTAAATGTAATGTAACATTGCAAGATAAACAGTCGCAATAATGAATGGCAAATTCACAGTTGAGAGATATTAAGTCACATATTTTGCAATTCCTAGAATCAAAGTTGATATCAAAATATACTCACATTTGGATATACAAAGTCACAGTTACGATAAATAAAATATCAATTACAAAAAATAATGACAAAATTGTGAGATATAAAATCTAAACGCTATAAAAAGATATAAAAATATGAAGTTGATATAAAGATTAAAAAGATATAAAGTCGCAATAATGAAGAACAAATTCACAGTTGTGAAAAAGTAAGGTTGTGACACATAAAAGTGCAATTTCTAATAACAAAGTTGCAAAAATGTAACAAAATATTAAGTCATCTTGTCAAATAAATAACACACTGAGAGATATGACGTCACAATTACGATAAATAAAGTCCCCATTTAATTTAAAATGTAACTTATGTGCAAAATTGGAATATCGCATAAAACATTCGCAAATTATGTTTGGGAATGCAGTCGTTTAAGACAGTTGTGGGAGGAAATTATACAGAACCACTTTGATGACAGACTTTGCTTGGGCATTTCAGAATGACCATAACAACATTTCAGATGCTGTGCAACAAGATCGATCTGCTGGTTAGTCAGGTTATGCCATCCTATAGCTCAAAATAACATGACTTTCTTGATTTGCATGGTACAGTTTATTCGGCAACTGCGTTTCCATCTTCCATTATTCACATTAACGCTTTTTCACACAAGTCAAAAACTACCTCAAGCGGGTGTAAATTTTGTGTGTGTGTGTAATTTGGCATTTCCATCAGTCGTTTCTGATGCGATACTTCAAAATGCACATAAAAACAGGTTGATGGAAACACAGCTGTTGTGAGATATATAGTCTCTGACATAGAGTGGGGAGGTGGAATGTGTGTGCTGGATGAAAGAGAAAGACTAGCATATGAGAAATTCAATGAATTGACAATGAAATTGATTTTTTTCTTTTTAGAATCTTTTTAGAATTTAACCCCTGATGATATGCCATTAATTGATCTAACTCTAATGCTATTTGGGAGCAAACATACTAAACAAACTCCTGCTGACCGTATATGACTAATTCGATAATGATTGGCAATTATTATTAAATGTCTTTAATGTTGAAGAAATGATAATAAGGTACTGCAGCATCTAATGGTCTCCATTCACTAAGCATTCTCGAAAACAGCAGCCAATTCAATTAAAGCTGTGAATGTTGCACTCATCAGCCCATCCAGCTGGCAAATGCTCTTAATGACCTTGAAAGGAACTCAGCTAACCTACACTGAACCAGGCTCATGATCATCAGTTTTTGTTCCATTGTTTTGGAACCTGGATTTATGACAAAAAATAACTAAATTCCCATGGTACATACAGTCTGGATGACTGTTTATTATTCACCAAATCCACAGAAATAAGCATTAATATTAAATACGAGCTTGTTTGCTCTGCAGGGCTGTCTGTAGTAGCTCTTTCTTCTCCTCTTCAGCACTTAATCCCCATTCATCTCTTCCTCATTACACAGCGACTGTGATTTTCTGGTTCCTCCTTCACTTTTGACCTTTGACCTTTCACCTGTCCACAGAATTAATCACCTCTTCCAGATAAAACATATTTCCTTGACGTAAATCTTAAGGTGCCTAAGGCAGCGTGTGCCCTAGATAACAATACAAGCATACGTATACACACATAGTAACACACCTTTGGGATTCATTTAGCCAGGATTAACACTTCATATACTTTATATACACATCTCTCTCACACACACTGTCTGTTTAATGGCTTCAAAGCTCAGCTAACTGGATAAAGACTAAACAAAAGTAAATGCAAACCGCAGTGAGCATTGCGAACTGGGATTTGAGTTGCTCACAATAATATCAGCCATATTCCAAGAATTTGTAGTGGATTTATATTGCCTTTGCGATCACGCAAGAAACGTTGTTTTGTTTTTGTGGCGTTCAGGTTGAGGTTTTGTAAATCTGCTTCCGTGTTAGATTTTTTTAATCATGCCAAACAGAGTTGGAACTTCCAGCTTACTGAGCAATTTTCAGGTTTCCTGGCACAAAATGTATTTGAGTAAGCCGCTTTACTGAATGTCGGCTCTGGATGTAGAATCCTGAAATAGGATAACAAAGGTACAAATTATACAATCACATGTACTGTAGAGAAACATGTCTTCACTCTCTTTTGTGTGTATGGCCAATATAAACAGCTGAAATCATTCAATCTCTTCGGTCAAATGTCATCTTATTCCATTAAATCATGGAAATGAGCCCTCCAAAGCTAGACACTTATTCAGCTAGCCATAATCATTTTTCATTTTCTAATCAAAACTGAATGGTGTTTGCTGAGGCATTCTGAAGGGATGTGGTGTGTGGTTGCTTGGCCATTCTGAGTATAGGATATAGGATATTTTTTCTACATTTCATAATTAACTAGGGAAAAAGTTTTCTTGATTATGAAAGTAAAAGTAAGCTACCCTTCTGCTATATTGCACTTAAAACTGGAAAGCAAATTAATTTGCTCAGCACAAACAATCCAGGATGAGTTAGTTGTTGAATGAGTTAAAGGGAACCCCGGGTATTAAGACTTGTATGGCTTAAAATAACATAAACAAGATTTATGTTATTTTAAAAATGCATATTGTTTTATACATATTTTATACTGTGGGGCGCCATTATTTTTACCACAACACAAGTCGCGGATATAAAAGACGATGGATGTAAATGTAGGCTAAAACCAAATGCCATCCCACTGATTTTTCACGTTTAAACGCCCCTGGATATGGAGTGAAATCCACACTGAGAAACTCCTTCAGTGGCTGCGGCGTCATAACACGTGTCGGCATGTTTACATCCTGCCAAGATGGCATCTAGCGTTTCTTGTCTCTGCCATTTGTAAGCTCTTTTAGTAGCTGTGTATGGTCTACTAAAAGCCTCAAAGGCATCAGGGCTAAATTGGAGAGAGCAAAGAGGTTTAGGAAGTTTTATTTATCCACACACTCTTCAAAATAAAGGTGCTTTAAAAGGTTCTTCATAACACTGACATAGAAGAACCATTTTTGGTTCCACAAAGAACCATTCAGTCAAAGGTTTTTTACAGAACCATCTCTTTCTTACCTCTTTATAATCTTAAGAACCTTCTTTCGCCACAAAGAACCTCTTGTGAATCAGAAAGGTTCCTCAGATGTTAAAGGTTCTTTATGGAACCATTTAAACAAAAAAGATTCTTCTGTGGCATCGTGAAGCACCTTTATTTTTAAGAGTTCCCATTATTTTCTCCTCTTCTTATCGGAAAGGAAAGCAGTGAAGACTTACATCACTTCTCTTGTTGCCCTTCGACTGAAAATTCCAACCAAAAGCCACACAAGGTGGCACTGTATCCGTATTTAGTTTTCCAAGTTGTGTTGCAGTAAAAATAGCAACAGTGCCAGTAGCTCACTGAGTGCAACCGTTTTACGTCATCAAAATAATGGTGTCCCCCATAGTCCAAAATATGCATAAAATGATTTGGATTTCTTAAATAACATAAATCTTTCATGGATTTTCCACTACATATTTCAATAAGAGACATCATTTATGTTATATTAAGCTATACAAGTCTTAATACCAGTGGTTCCCTTTAATACTTTTACACCATTTATAACTAAAAACAAACTTTTTGTGCATTTTCGCTGTTCATTTGCATGATAACAGCCTGAGAATAGGTTTTGAAAATTATACGATTATTGTCTCTGTGTAAATTACAAAAACACCAGTTTGTGGAAACTGTGATGTTACGTGTATGTGTATTAGTTGTTCAGACTATAGAGTTTCTCTACAAAGTGACATCACCATTTTTAGTTGTTTCTCCAGGATCTGTGTGAACGAAGATTGCTTTGACAACTTTATCATTTACACTCGCATTTCATTCCTGTTTTAGTATGTTGTCATGTAAATGACTACCCTTGGAGACTGGCACCCTTGGCAACTTCTGTCTAAAGATATGCTTTCAATAAAGCTGCTGTGTGTGGTCAGCTCAAATGGACAAATGGTCTTGTCAGCAAACATTTCACTTGCAATTAAAAGGATTTGATAGAAACATAAGCGGATTGAATCCCTCACACAATATGCCTTCTCCAGGCATTGTTCTTATTACAGAATAACTTAAGAATTACATCAGCCTCCCTACAGGTTCTTAAAGCTAATAGGAGAAAAAACTAATGAATGTCGTTTCATTTCAGCCATTGCAAGACCGAGGCAAGGGCCGTGAGGCTTAGCTGATCTAAACTACCCAGAGGAATTGTTTTTTTTCTGGCATGGACGTACAATCTTTGAAGATTAGGTATTATAAGCGTTACATGGCTGTCTTTTGACAATCAGCTGATATCAGTAGATTCTGGTTTCATAAGCATGAACAGACAAATGTGTTTTAAAAAAAACTTAAAGTAAACCTATTATGCCCCTTTATACAAGATGTAATATAAGTCTCAGGTGTCCCCGGAATGTGTCTATGAAGTTTCAGCTCAAAATACTCCACAGATCATTTATTATACTATTTTGCAAATGCCCATTTTGATTGAAATCAGAAACACGCTGTTTTTTCACACGGCATGTGAGTACTAAACTAAGTTCTCTTTCATGTCTAATTGTGCTTAAGCTGTCAAATACACACAAGTTTATGCTAAAAACACACAGGAGTTACAAAAACAGTCAGTTATGTCTGTGAAGGTAAACAGCTGGGAAAGAAATCGCATGTTTATATTAAATCTGTGTGGCAGCAGCGTAATATACAGAAAATAAATCAATAAATCCACTGTTCGTTTGTCTCCTCTGACGCTGGGACTCTAAATAGTGCTCTGTGCTTGTCTGTGCAGCCAACGACACAACAGTTAGCATTCTTTGCTTGAACTTTTGGCATAGCGTTAGAACTGGTACACCGTTGTCGCTTGCGAAAACAAAATGGCAGTGACGTGAGTGAAAATGTGCAGATTAAGGGGCGGTAATATTATAATAAGATCCAAAAATATAATAAGATAATCACTCTCTTTAGCTTCTTTTTAAAATAAATGGCCCCGAGTTATAAAAAATTAAAATAAATGAAAAATAGTAAAGATGCTTTACTTTCCCACAACAGTTTAAAATACTATACTACAGCTTTAAAATGTGTATTCTTTTGTATTAAGCTGAAAGGTTAGTCTGTGATGTTTACTTTTACAAGTAAGGACAATAAAAGCATTCAAACCAACAATATGCAAATACTTTGACAAGTCCTGTTAGATAATGCAGTACACATAGTAAGGTTAATGAATAATAGATAAAATAGAAAAAGAATACAGAATACATGATAGTGTTAGGGTGTAATTTTTTATGATATATAAAAAGGAAACACGCAGATAGAACAGAAATAGAATAGAGAGTGCAAGTGTTAAAGGGTCAAGTTTTTTTATATATAATAAAAGAAAACAAGTAGATGAATAGAAATAGAATAGAGCATGCTAGTGCTAAATGGTCAAGTTTTTTATATATAATAAAAGAAAACAAGTAGTTGCAGAATAGAAACAGAATAAGGGGTGCAAGTAGGGCTGGGAGTCGATTCCAAAAAGAATCTATTCCAAGGCGTTGGGAATCGAGAGTCGATTCCAAAGTTTGGAATCAATCCCATCAAGGGGAATCGACTCTCTATAGCCGTTTTCAGTTCAACAAAGCTTATCTATAGGCGCCTCTCAAATGAAAGCCTGCATCATACAAAAGCTGCATATCTCGGCTGTTGTCATCAAACATTGCTGAACATTGATTCACGAAAATAAACTGAATGAAAAGAGTCGGAACTGAGCACGTCTGAGTTTGAGGATGCAGCATTGCTCGCTAATAGTGATTCACGAGTTCGCCTGCCCATCCAGTCACAATGGGCAATGGTAAACAAACTTGGCTTGTTGTCCCTAATGGAGGCTCGAATCCGAGGCTCGGCTTGAGCACAGAGTTCGGACCCCCCCAATGCGATATTACCTAGAGGAAGAATAACAGAAACAATGGAGGAGGAGAAGGGGAGGTGGAGAGATGCCGGAAGAACGGAGGCTGGGACGGTGCAATGAGAGCTGCTTATATAGGCTTGTAATGATGATTGACAGGACTGAATGATTAGGCTCCTCCCGAACCTAAGTTTAGAACTTCATTTAGAAGACTGATTGGGGGTTCTTTCGGATAGATTCTAATGAACCAGTTCAAAAGTTTTTTTACGGTGAAACGGCGTTGTATTGTCCACAGTTTTGAGTGCGGCACGACAGAATAGATCATGACGTGATCTAGGGTCTTGATTCTATTTCCATCTTAAATAAAATGCTATTTTTAACCTTTCGATTACTCAATGATAATTCTGAAAGAAAACGCCGAGAGCACAGATCAGTAGCCGAGAGCACATCTGATTTGACAGAAAAACCACCAGCTCTTATATCAGTGTTGTTGTTCTGGTTATTTTGTTTCAGTGTACAGTTTGTTAATTTTGCGCAAAGCATACCACAAAAGTACACATCATTCAGCCAAAATTTTCGGAATCGAACAGCCCTAGGTGCAAGTGTTAGTGGGTCACTTTTCTAATAAAAAGAAATCAAGTATGAATAGACAAAGAATACAGAGTGCTAGTGTTGGGTCAAGTGTAGATGGAAGAGATGCATCTTTAGCTGTTTCTTGAAGATGTGTTTGGATCAAGTTGGCCAGGTCATTCCACCAGCAACAAGGTAAAAGTCTGTGAAAGCGATTTTGTGCCTCTTTGGGATGGCACTATAATGCGCTGTTCACTTGCAGAGCTCAAACTGGAGGGCACACAAGTCTGAAGTAGTGAATTTAGCTAAAGCCAATAATTGTTTTGTAGGCAAATATCAATTCCTTGAATTTTATGCAAGCGCCTATTGGTAGCCAGTGTAAATTGATGAACAGAAGTGTGACATGGGCTCTTTTCGGTTTGTTAAAGACTACTTTTGCAGGATGTTTACATCCTCTGATGCTCTTCACACAGTGAAAGATGAAGCTTCATGCACACTTGCATTTTCCACTCTTCTGCATTAGAAAGGAAGTGAATGAAGCACGAAGTCTAATGTGACTGCATTTTTCGACTACATACTGGATCATTTTCTTTCACAGTAGCCAGACCATAAACGTATCAATTAAAATGGTAATATGCTTTCTATATTCTCCTTTTACAAACCTCCACTGGGGTTCCCAGTATTATCAACAACAGCACTGCTTGAGGACTCACTGCTAATGATATCCAATCTAAAACAATCCCCCGCTGTATCATTACCGCAACAAATTCCCACTCATGCATTAACTGACTTCCAAAACACATTCTTTTCCCATTTCTTTCTTTCTTTTGGTGCAGTTTAATCCTCGCCTATAAGTTCAATTTATCAAACACGTCAACCCAAACACAATGAGCGGCGTTCTGCTTCTCTGTGCAGCCTGTGAAGCTGTTGCAGTTGCTGCATATGGAGCAATAACAGGCGAGCACATGATCTTGTACGATGAGGCGACTCGTTTTCCCCAGCGCTTCTCTTTTCTCTGATACCTCCCCTGCGGCCAAGCAACGGCGCAGCTCTGCTAGTAACGACGCAAAGCTGATGAGGAGAGGAAGGATGGGAGAGAAAGAAGCGCGGCCGCGCGGAACGAAGAACCCGCATCAGCCACATCGCGTCTGCCGCAGCTGTAGTTATTATGACAGCCACCGCTAAGAAAGCCTCTGTCCGTCTCTGTCTATCTGTTAAAGAAAGATTGAGAGGAATTCTTCAACTCGGTGACTGTCAGCTCGTTTCAACACTGAAGTGTGTGTTTCACACGCGGCGGTTCCAGCTGCTCGTGGCCGCTGTATGCGGTGCTCGTAAACGGGCATGCCAGTGGTGATGTTGATTATCAGCTTCCGTGTAATTAATGCCCGTCCGTATGTCTGCAGCAGACTGTATTTCTGCAGCATACTAGCCCAACGATTAATCTACTTCTATAAACAACATATTGCGGTCATTCACGCGATGTATGTGACTGCAGAAGAGCACTGCAGCTCTGAATGACGTGCAGCTTCTTTCTTTGAGGAGCTTAGGCTTTGTATCGCCTCAGTACTGAAGATCACGGTTTGAGTCAAACTTCGTTTGCAAGGGCGTTGTTATTCAACGCTGACAACAATAGAAAAGATAGGAGAGGTTTGTGTGTCTATGAGAGAGAGAGAGCTTAGTAATCATCTATCATTAAGTGGGTGTCCCTCAGTAACATAATATCACAGATGCCATACAGTTGTACCAAATGGAGGCGAGAAATGCGTTGCTGCTTACTGCTGCCTATTATTGTGCTCAAAGTGCTTGAGTTTGTTCAAACAAGCATTAAATATTTTTATGCTATTGTTTAGGTAAACATTTAAAAATAAATCTTAAATCTCAATTCTAAAACCATATAAATGATACTAAATATGTTCATGTTAAACAATAGCATACTAGCTAAATAACATATAAAAATACTGAACAATTAAATAAACCTACAGCAGAGAGGATATTCAATAAGCAATTTAAAGGGGTCATAAACAGTGCTTACAAAAACCTGTCCACTCAAAAAAAAAAAAAAAAAAAAAAAAAAAAACACCCAAAAATTCTTAGAATAATGTGATAGAATGTTATTACCATGTCAGTCAAGGTTGATAAAAGACATTTTAACTCCTTAAAACAAAATGATGGTGACAAAATAATATAAATATAGACAAATTTCCCAGGTAAATCAGAGCAAATACATTAAACAGGATTACCAAATTTGATTAAAATAGCCTATGCAAGTAGATGCTGTCAAAACGGCAACAAAAAATTAACCAAAATCCTAGAAAAAACATGCATCAAATGTCACCAGTCAGAATAAGCCAATTTAAATGCAAAAATTGCTCAGAAAAAGCAACATAATTAGCAGGTATATATTTAGGTATACATTCAAAATTTGTTTTGTTATCACGCCAAAATCCCGTCACTCATAAATCATCATGTCTGTCTGCTGATCAGTGATTGGCTACTAGTCAACTTTGCAGTGTGAATGTGTTTGGGAACACTGTGATGACTGATGACTGTAAAACTCTCGGACATATTTTTAAGGTTATATGCTGCGAGTCCAGCGTTAGTTGCTCATCGTCACAGTTGTAAACACGACAGCTTTCTTCTTTTGTGAGGGGTTCTGGCACCACGCCATTTTTTTTCCATGCAGAACGTCTCCCGGAAACCCTGTTTAATTAACCAATCAGTGACAACTTTAAAACTCCTGAGGTGTTTTCACTTTTTTGTGCTGTATGGATCAGACGTTCAGCCAGCAGTCTGAGGTGTGATGCCTGAGGCTGAGACAACCAAAACGACAGCTTTTGGGTTAAAAACAGGACAGAAAATAGCCCATTACTTCTAAATTACTTCTAAACCTTGATAACATTATACATGGACCTCAGAGAACAGTACAAAAATGCAAAGACAGTTCATGACCCCCTTAAGTTAAACCCCAATTCCAGCTCTGCATAATATAGTATATATTAGGGGTGTAACGACACACAGATGTCACGGTTCGATACGGTTTCGGTACAACAGAAAAAAAAACAAACAAATTTACTATGCTAGGTTTATTTTAATTCATTTTAAACAGACAGTAGTACAAATTACATTTTTTTCCACCTACATGTGAAAATACTAAATATTATCAAATTATATTATTAAATTAATGTCATATATAAGCTATAAAATCTGCAGTACATATATACATACAAGGAATAAATACTTGAAATATATTTCATTTAGTTAACTGATAGACAAGGGGAAAAAACTGTGACACGTAACGTAGCCTATATTTGCTGAGTTTCAGTTGAGTTTTGTGACAGAAAGGAAACTCAAATGGCAGAAAGCGACATTCTATTTGTTTTTTGTTTAAGAGAATTTTGCTGGTATGAGGAAAGTTGAAGTAATGGGAGTATTATGTCCCAATACAGAGTATTCAGTTTGCCAACAACACCTGGTTGACATGCTGCATCTGCTGAGAAGTAGTGCAGTGCCGGTGGATATTTTGCTTCCCCATGAGGCCACTGGAGCTATGGAGCCGTCATATATCAAAAAGCTGAAAAATAAAATGAGAACTGTGAGCCAAGTGGCTGGCTTCAAAAGTAGGTGCTGTAGGTATTAAGAAAGTTGTTTTTTGAAGTTACACTGTTGTTTGTTTACAGATGACATGAAATGAAAATCACCCTATTACTGTCTCTGTAGATCTAAACTGTGAATGTCATTGCGTGAGCTTCATTGCATCTTTAGCAATACCAAAGCAAATGTTTAAAAGCATACTTAATTACGATGTAATTTCTTGTCTTGTCAATTTCTAAAGTCAGTGCATACTCTGAAAGTCTGGAAATTCAGACACTGTTATTCAGTGATGTGTCTGTGTTTATTCTTGCAAGCTGGTGAGACGACCAGAAATAAATAACCATTTTTAACCGTAGGTCCAGAACCCAGTAGGGGGCCACTTTCAAGGATTATGATATTATGTATTTATTATGCAGGATTACGTTAAATTATTAAAAGGAATATACTATTATTAGGGTACAATGGGGCTAAAGGCGCCTTTGATATTATTTTTCTCTAAACTACTAGATGGCACAAAAATGTGGTGTAGCACTTTCCAAAACATTCGCTTTTCATGATGCATGTGCACATTTGTTTGATCTTTGACGCGAACGTGGGCAGCAGAGCAAAGTTGATTCTGTGCTTATTGATCTAATATTTGATGTTTTTTTTAAATGTTGTAGATTTAAGCAGCAAATGAGAATCGTTAAAAATGAATGCATATATTTTGAGATAAATGTTTTCTTAATGATTTTCAGTTTTGTTTAAAATAATTAAAGCAACCATTTTTAAATAACGAAAGAATATGTAAAAGTATGGTATTTTGGGTAAAAAGCACCCATGCTTTTGAGGCTAAAAGGCACAGTAATTAACATGATAATTAATAGATGGCTGACTTTTCCATTTGTTGACATGACATTGTTAGCTTCAGATGGTAAATATCATATATTATGTTGTGTGTCCATCTTAGAGATCATCACCATGTTTAGAATGAAATCATCATATTTAAAAACATGATATTAATCATATCAAATAATAAAATATAATTTGTTGTTACTGCTGTAAATCTACATTCAGTTACTATTTGATCTCCTTCAGTGCTTTCAGAATATTTATTTTTTAAAATGATTTTGTTTCTTTAATATATATATATATATATATATATATATATATATATATATTATATTATATTATATGAACAGATTTTAATAATATATTTAATAAACACAATTTAATTATTTTATTTTTCAAAATAAGCAGAAAGCAGTGCAAACTTTGCTAAAGTTGTTGTTTTGAACAAGTATTAACTTAGACATTATTTAAAAAAAACATTATTTTAGCTAAAGTATTTATATCAATTGTGTTTTCCTTTTGCCCCATGCTGATGAGCCTTTTACCCTGTGTGTGGGTTAAAAAGCCACCTTTGCCACCTTATAAGGTTTTAAAATAAAATAAACAACTTGTATCATTTATTGTCACACAAAATTTGTTGCTCCATAAATGTTCAATACAAATACAAATATGAAAAAAAAAAAATCTTCCCAGTTTATGTTTACAATAAATAAATAAAAACAAGCAGCTTTGGCATAATTATAGCTGAAATATTGATGGATGAAACACAAACCATATGCAAAAATTCATTTGAGTTAAAAATAGATTTATAATGTTATAGTTCATTTAGATATGTTATTTCATGTATACAATAATAATTTTATTACTACATTTAAAACATGTTATAATTATATAAATTATATAATTATATAAAACATAATTATAGTCCAAAATAAAATACATAAAATAAAATTTCCCCTATTGTTTCCCAGACTATGTTTATTTAAAAAAAAAAAAAAAAATGAAGTCATATTATAGCAGAAATACTGGTGGAAATATCTGTTAAATTCTTGTTTGGCTTACACTGACAGAACTGAAGTAAATTTAGATATGATGTTATTTCAGGTAGCATTTGTAGAAGTCTAAATCTATAAATTGTTATACATAAAATGAATAGAACTTAAATATGTGTTCTCTCATAGAGATCAGTGGCCTAGAAAAAGCAATTTCATTCTACATAAGGACGGTTGGTTGCTTCTCATAGTGATAGGAATGTTGAAATCATATGACTAGTGTAATACTAGCCTGCTCACTTTATTTCAGCAACCATCTGTCAGACACTTCCAACTGTGAATTTCCCGACCGTGATTTTCCCCCCAAACCAGTTAAGCGCATAACCTACCCAACAGCTGGTTTTATTGGTCAACTAAATCAAGCAGTCACCTGTCAAGAAAAGGTCAGATTTCATGGATTCAGTTCAGAATAAATTACGAATGGATCCGAAGCCTGACAAACAGTAATGCTATTTATCTGGATGTGCAACCAAGGTTGAGGTTAGCGTGTATTTGTTTCAGCATTGTGAATGACATAACCAATGAAATATTTAAAACTGGCAAAAATGTAGAAAAAACAAATCGTGCATTTACTGAAAATGAACCCTATTTTTTCAAAGTGTGCTCCTGATCTTACTCAGATCGATTCATCAGTACATATTGTTTCCAAACAAATATTCCACCCAATATATATTTTAGTTGAAAATTAGCAGAAGCTAACTGAGATTACAAGCTTTCAGAATTTCATGGTACTTTCTGGCCATGTAAATATCAACAAAGCATTTTTTTTCTCATTTTGAGCCTCAGAATTAAATTGAGGTGGCTTTGTTCAGCCATAAAAGCCTGATGCATATGATAACTGAACAAAAACACATATACAAAATTTGTATGTATAGATTTTTGTCTAAAGGTTCAATAAACTGTACTTACAAATAGAGTTCATATGTCAGGCTTTACAGGGTTAATACAAAACCTGCTTTACACACACAAACGCAAACCCTGTCAGGAGTCAACACACTCCCTGAGGAACAATACCACTCTTGCTGGGAGTTTAGTCCTGGGAATAATCACACTCTGCATGTTAAGTATGACATTACTACATGACCAGTAATTTAACGCCATGCCTGAGTCACACTTGTTCACTCACTTACTATAGTGGACATTTTCATACAAAGCATATTCCCCATCGGGGTTTTGAATGTGTGCGTGTTATTTGCTTTATTATTTGCTGAGTCAGGCAGCTGGAGACACGGCAGCAAGGGGATCATTATGAAGCTCTCGCTGCGGACTCATGCCAAAGCCCACGGCATGCTGCACTGAGTTCAGAAACTGCTGAGCGTTCCTGCCAGATGCACAACAGTCCTCGCTCATCCATACATTAAAGTCTCAGGTATCTAATGTGGTAAAAACCTATTAGTGCAGTTGTCTGTTGTTAAACTGGTATTATATAAAGGTATACATTGATTTAATACAGCTAATTGTTTCCATGCTTTCTTTATAGTGTAATGCAAGTCAACATGACACCAAAATTGTCTTTATTATTTTTTTTTTTTTATTATGATGTTGAAACATGTTCTACTGAAACAACATCCTTTTCCACTTCTTTAACCCCAAAAATAAAATTCTGTCATTGTTTACTAACTCTAATGTTGTTCTGAACCTTTATGTCTAACATACTTCTGCTGACATACTTTTTACTGTTTGCCCATAGAATAAAGATCAATGGGCCACAGTTTGTTTATAATATCTTATTTGGTGTTCCACAGAAGAAAGAAACTCATACCGGTGTGGAATGACAAGAAGGTGATGACAGAATTTTTATTTTTGCCTGAATTATCCATTTAACCTATAGGTAAAGTGCTTTATCAAAACCTCATTTTGACTCTGAATTGATTCTGAATCAATTCCCAATAATTAAAACCAAGTCCCACCCATTACTTCTGGCTATATCTTGTTGAACTCCACATTACTGAATTAAAATAGGTTGCAAATGAGATTTCATGTTCATATGTGCAGTAGTGATGGGTTGTTTTTGAACGATTCATTTTGAATGAATCTTTAATGTGACTCGGGATGAACGAGTCGTCTCGGGGAGTGATTCGTTCAGTCGTGCATGCGTAACATCCTATTAGGTTCTGTACTGGAATTAGTTCACCTGTTTCGAGTCTTTTTTGGGTTTTTGGAGTCGTTCGTTCATCTTATGGGGCTGTCACGTGATGAACGAACGACTCAAACACTTGTCAGATAAGATGTGAGGTGAGCTAATCATAGACTAAAGACCCAGGTAAACAATAAATTAATCTTTTCTGTTTCTTATAGCATTATAGTTTTGTCTTGTTTGTAGTGTGATCAACGTTTGTGTAAGCAGTAGATGTATTAGGGAGGTAACATGTAACATTTTAATTATATTTTGCTAAAATTAACGAAATGACTCGAAAAAAGATTTGTTCATTTTGCTGAACTCATAGATCCGAGTCGGTAAAATGATTTGAACTTCACTAATGTACTACTACTAAATGTTAGCCTCACTATCACTGTGATATCATCTGTGGTTGAAACATAAAATTGCAAGTTACATCCAAAGTTGTGTATTTATGTATGTCACTGTTTTTGCATGGATGAGTTTGATGATGATAATAGACGGATCCGTCAAACTACAGAGAATAGGCTAAGAAGAAACTCCAAAAATTGTCAAGTCACAATTACCTTTTTTGTATTGTTTATGCAGTGGCGAAAATGGGCTTCCAAACGATTCTCCACAATTCTGAACTAAGTAAAATACCAAATACCAATACCTGGCAAAATATTAATTGCTGCTCATTTAAAAACGAAATAATTTCTTTTGTCTAGAACTGCCAATTAATCGTTAAAAGATCGCGATCGATTCAAAAACGATGTTTTGATAAAGTCATAGCGGAACATTCAAATCTGTGTTCATACTGCTGCTGACACAGACAAAGCATATCATGTTTAGGTATGAAACAGCTTCACAAACAGTCTTTTCATCCATTTATAGCTCTGATAGAAACACTGATGTCTACGGTAGCGATAAAAAATACAGCAAATCATTTCTGAAAGTAAGTGGCTCTTCAAATTGGCGCTTCATATAAAGTTTGTTGATTAAAACATTGCATGTATTTGTTAGTTTGTTCAAAAATGCTGATTCATTCAGTAATTAAACAAGTGAAGTATTCCTGAGTGAGTCATTGAATCATTCAAACAAATTTTCTGAATCGACTGCAGCAATTAATATTTTGTCAGGTATTGTTATTTGGTATTTTGCTTAGTTCAGAATTGTGGAGAATCGTTTGGAATCCCGTTTTTGCCACTGCATAAACAATAAAAAAAGGTAATTGTGATTTTTTTTATCTTACATTTTTGACTTTTTCCCTCAGAATTGTGGGATATAAAGTCACAATCTGATTTTCTGTTCTCAGAATTGCGTGATATAAAGTCAGAATTGCAAGTTTGTGTCTCGCAACTCTGACTTTTTTTGAGGTGGGAAGAAGACAGTTGTCAGAATTGGGAGTTTATATCTATCTATATCTATAATAACTCGCAATAAAGTGAGAATTGCGAGAAATAAACTCACAATCCTGAAAAAAAAAGTCTTTGATTTGTGACTGACGGTGAGTTTCATTTCTCAGAATTGTGAGGTTATATCACAATTGCAAGTTTATATGTCACAATTGCGAGAAAAAGTCAGAATTATGAGATAAAATATCGCAATTACCTTTTTATGTTTTATTCAGTGGTTTCTCTGTGATTCTCACTTTATCCAGAATTGTGAAAATTGTCCTTATAGTTAAAGGGAAAATTCTGTCACCATTTACTTTTGACCATAATTGACTTTTTTCCTGTATAATGGAATATTATGGAAGTCAGTGGCTACCATCAACTGTTTGGTTACCCACATTTTTCAAAATATTTTCTTTTGTGTTCAACAGAAGAAAGAAGCTCCTGTAGTTTGGAACAAGTGAGGGGTGAGTAAATTATGACAATTTTTCAGTTTTTGGGTGAGCTATCATATACTTAACAATGGAATTTTTAACACTTTGCAGTAAGGTGTCATTTGTTAACATTAGTTAATGTATTAACTAACATGAATGAACAATGAACAATTCATTTATTATGCTAGTTTTTAATCTTTGTTAATGTTAGTTAATAAAAATACAGTCATTCATTGCTTGTTCATGTCAGTTCACAGTGCATTAACTAATGTTAACAAACACAACTTTTGATTTTAATAATGCATTAAATGCTGAAATTGCTATTAACTAAGATTAATCAATGCTATAGAAGTATTGTTCATTCTTAGTTGATTAACTAACTGATTCAGTTAGCTAATGTTGACTAATGAACCTTATTGTAAAGTGTTACCGAATTTGTATTAATTTTCCCCTTTAAATCCTGCAAAACGAGAAGAATTCCCATGCCTTTGATTAAGGGGGGAAAAAATTAAATATCTTTGATTCACGTGTAGTATGCAATGCGGTTTCACTATGTAATGCGATCTCACTTTTTGGCACTAACCTAAATGGCTTTTGACTAAAAGATTTTGGGTATCAGAGCGAGTTATTTCACAGAGGGATGAATGTGTTTTTCAGCCTGATTCGGTTGTTTTATAAAGCGTCTCTCCAGTGTGATTCCAGCCTCACGGGCTGACATCTGGGTCACAACTGAGGATGTGCAGAATTATTTAGCAGATATTTGGAGAAAGTATAAGCAAACATACTTATTTGATGCCAAAACACTTTAAAGGAGAACAAACCAGACATACCTTTAGACATAACAATAAACTAGAGCCAGAGATGATGCAGAAAATAATGCAAAAAACCCATCAAACAAGCTTTCAAAGTAATGAAAAGTTATTGCTCTCTATTATAAGGATAATTACATGTTTGAAAGGCTGCTGTGCT
The DNA here is from genome assembly GCF_022985175.1 of Labeo rohita. NCBI lineage: Eukaryota > Metazoa > Chordata > Actinopteri > Cypriniformes > Cyprinidae > Labeo > Labeo rohita. The sequence goes on along the minus strand of NC_066884.1, from coordinate 27,421,863 downwards.
ATTAAATGAATCAGATGAAATCAATAAGCTCCGAGGACAATGTTTTTTTTTAGCACATGACTCATAAATGCATGAAAACCTAATTTATTGGTACTATGATGAATAGTGGATGTTGTTTTTAAACCTTTGTGGTGAGATTGTGATAATGGATGCAAAAAAAAGAAAAAAAAGAATTGCATTTCTTTTCAAGGCAGTTCATAAGCCCACACATTTCTGCACCAAATCTGTTATTGCAACAACACAGCGAAGCGTTATTTGCATTATCGCAGTGCTAAGCTGTATTTGCTTGTTTGTTTTGAAACATCTACTACAGTGATCTCAGCAGGATGGCTGTGTGTCCAGGCTTTGTGACGTCCACTGGCTTCATATCACATGGCTTCGCTTTCACTGATCGATATTGGGCTACAGAGCTGGACAGAGAAAGTGGTAAACATCCAGAATCTTACACACACTCAGATGCAGATGAGGATGTCTCATATAATATTTTACTCAATAATAGTATATGAAGAACCACACATTCTGTTGACTTTGTTGTCCGATTTTACTGTGTTGTCACTAAAGTCAATCTATCTATCTATCTGTCTATCTATCTATCTATCTATCTATATCTAGTACCAGATTTGCATGCAGTTTTACAGTGTTGCCAATTCTGTGGTTTTCCCATGGAATTGGGCTCCTTTAAACCTATTCCCATGAGTTGTTTTTCTTGTCCATGTTTTTTTGCCTCTGGAATGCGAATTGTACCAGGGAAACCCCCGTTAAAAAACACTCTTTACTTACTTTGTCTTTGTCTATTGTTTTTAATTTACTTCTTTGTTTTTATTTTTGATATCTGAAATAAAAACATAAAAATAACTAACTTGTTTAAAAGTTATGTTTCAGAATTTGGTAATTAAAAAACAAATAAGCTTTCTTTTTTTCATGTATCATGTATGACTTCTAACATGTATGACTCTACATCCAGTTTAATAAATTTTAATATGTGACCCTGGACCACAAAACCAGTCATAAAGGTAATTGTTTTAAAATAGATATTTCTACATCATCTGATGTATGGTTTGTTAGGATAGGATAGGAATATTTGGCCGAGATCTGAAGAATCTGAGGGTGCAGAAAAATCAAAATTTTGAGAAAATCGCAACCAAGTTGCCCAAATGAAATTCTTAGCAATGCATATTTCTAATCCAAAATAAAGTTTTGATATATTTACGGTAGCAAATGTATTAAATTTCTTCATGGAACATGATCTTGACTTAATATCCTAAACTAAACTAAACTAAACTAAACTAAAATAAAATAAAATAAAATAAAATAAAAAATAAGTTTAATTATTTTTTCTCAAAAATCCTATTGAGACTATCTTTTATTAAGAAATACAGGGTTTTATTTTGATTAAACAATTTTTGAAACCTTGTGGTTTTGAAGTACACTGTAGTATTAAATCATAAAAAAAAAAAAAAAAAACCTTTTTTTTTTCAACTAAATATTTTATTTCTTGACCTGTATGTCATGTGTCTGTAAGCCACCATCAGAGAACCCTGAATCATATAAACGTGTCGTTAAATTATTGAAATATAAACATAAAATCTCAGGATTGTTGTACTGGTGCTCTATTGGTTAGGGCCCTGTTTACACCAGTGCGTTTTCATTTGAAAACAGTGTTTTAAAATGAAAGAGATCCTCGTCTACACTGACATTTTCACTGCATTTCAGAAACGATCTCTGTCTACAATAGACAACCGAAAACACATGTCACATGACCATTCAGGCTGCATATGTCATCAAGGATGTTTTAATTTTATGAGACGTAACCATAATAAAATTGACTGTTATGATGTTATTGTTTACGTGTTCGTCAAGGATACGCAGAGTGAATGTGGGTCCATTTACACTGAAACGAACCCCAGAATTTCAAACTAAAACAAGGTCTGCAGCGTTTTCAAAACGTAGCCTAAGACAGAACGCATGGGTCTAATATACCGGTGCACATCCATTTTTGTCCCTACTGTTTTCATTCAAGACATAACCGACTGTTTAAGTGAGCACTTGCCAGGAGAGACATTGACTTTGTGTGCAATTTCTAAAAGGTTTTTATAATTTGTTGTTTGATTCTGTACGATACAGAGTGAAATGAAATTGCAAAGTCTCCCCTACAGCATATATTCAAACAAACACACAAATAAAACAGATGACATATCAGATGACCCACCAGAAGTATACACACACAGTTATGTTTGTGGAACTGGCATTTTAATCTCGTAGTACCGAACCACATATTGAAATGAGGTTCACAGTATGTCATAAGTAGTTCGGCTGAATTGATTCCGGCGCTTGATTATGTACCTCAAAACAGAATGTGTACCGATCCCGCACAGCGTGTTGACCTCCATTTTAGTGCTGCGCTGTGTTATAAACACTATTTATCAAAACCCTCCTCCCTTTTCCTCCCTCCTCTCTTCCGTTCCTCCCCCTGCCTCTCTCTCTCTCTCTCTCTCTCGCTCTCTTTCCTCCTCTCCGTGTGGATGTGAGGCAGGTGGCCCAGCAAGAGAAGTTTGACACAGTTTCTACGTCTGATGTTTAGTGTACTGTAGTGCTGACGTTGAACGTGTGCGTGACTGTTCTGGGCCAAAGTCAGCTTGTTCTGCACCACTTCTCATGATACAATGCATCTGAAACTTAAACTACAGCATGTCCAAATACAGGAAAGTGGGTAGAATAGTGTTTCCCAACCATAACTTCATCAATAAGACTCAGGTAGCTATTCATCATCACCTAATAAGAAACATGTTACTTTTGATTTTACTGAATATTATTCATCACTATCATTAATAATTAATATGTAACCCTGGACCACAAAACCAGTAATAAGGGTCTGCTTTTTGAAACTGAATAAATAAGCTTTCCATTGATGTATGGTTTGTTAGAATAAGACAGTATTTGGACAAAATACAACTATTTGAAAATCTGGAATCTGAGGGTGCATAAAAATCTAAATATTGAGAAAACTGCCTTTAAAGTTGTCCAAATAAAGCTCTTAGCGATGCATATTACTAATCAGAAATTAAGTTTTGATATATTTACGGTAAGAAACTAACAAAATATCTTAATGGAACATGATTGTTACTTACTATCCTACTGATTTTTGGCATAAAAGAAAAAACAATAATTTTGACCCAAACTATTTATTTTTGGCTATTGCTACAAATATACCCGTGCTACGTAAGACTGGTTTTGTGGTCCATATAATAAAATATTATTCATATGATATAATATTCTTAAGTATTACAAATTAAATATTATACAATATTATTAATATTCAGTTCATTACTTAAAAAACAGTAATAAGTATCCTCCAAAACTGTACATATTACATTATTTTGTAATTTTTTCTCGAAATATAACCTGTAATAGATAGATAGATAGATAGATAGATAGATAGATAGATAGATAGATAGATAGATTAGTGCTATAAAATTGATTAATCACGATTAATCGCATCCAAAATAAATTTTGTGTTTACATAATATATGTGTGTGTGCTGTGTATATTATATGTATGTATAAATAGACAAACGTACATGTATGTTTTTAATAAATATTTACATCTACAGTATATATGTATTAATAGTAGTGCTGGGCAGTGATTAATCGTGATTAATCGCATCCAAAATAAACGTTTTTGTGTACATAATATATATGTGTGTACTGTGTATGTTTATTGTATATATATAAATACACACACATGCATGTATACATTTGTTATATTTATATATTATATATAAAATATACATGTAAATTTATGTAAATATTTTCAAAATATGTACTGTATGTGTGTGTCTTTATATATACATAATAAATATACACAATACACACATATTATGTAAACAGAATTTTTATTTTGGAAACGATTAATCGCGATTAATCACTAATTCATATTTATGTATGATTTATATTGTATATATGTAAATATAAATAAATATTACATTTAGTTGTTAAATATGTACATGTGTGTGTATATATATATACGCACATATGTTATGTAAACACAAAGTTTTATTTTTTGGATGCGATTAATCACGATTAATCGATTTGACAGCACTAAGACAGACAGACAGATAGATAGATAGATAGATAGATAGATAGATAGATAGATAGATAGATAGACAGACACTAAAATGATGTATATTTCCAAATGGATTTCTTGGACAACAAAATACGATGGCTAATGTTGAACCATTTTCCAATGGAATATAGAATAGACCAATAGAATATAGAATCTGATACCACAAACCTTTTAGGAAAAGACACCAAATCAATGCTGTTAAAGATCTGGTTTTAAAGTATATTTATTGCAGACTGTAGTAAAAGTGGAAAGTAAATGATTCTGTTGATATCAAATCTACATTTACCAAACAATCTCCTCAGAAATGGCCTATAGCATTTTTAAGTATTTTATTTTTGTGTAAATCAGACTACATTTGACTTGAAGGTGCATTTAAAAGGAAAACTCATCCCAAAATGAAATCTGTCATTATTTACTCACTCCCATGCCACTCTAAAGCTGACTTTCTTTCTTTTACAGAACACAAAAGAAGATAATTCGACGAATGCTGGCAACCAAACACTTTCACTGGATGGACGAAACAAAACACTGAGGCATTTCTCAAAATCCTTCCTTGATGGTAAGTAAGTGCTAACAGAATTTTAATTTCTGAGTAAACTCTTTCATTAACGTACCACTGATCCAGCTAGGACTGATAATTTGTACTTATTCGTCAAGTGTTGGATTCAGGATGGTCCCAACCTGATTCCCTCCTCTCCCTCACACACATTTCCCTCAGTTCTCCTGCATGTATCACCCCTCCCTCCATCCATCCCTCTCTCCATCTCCCTCTCACTGCAATGAAATTCAGCATGTTTGCTATCTCTCCCTCTCACTTTCCAGCCCATTTCAACGTGCAACACGATACCACAAGAGCATCCGACAACAGAAATTTTCGCCCTTCGTAATCGCCGTAAACAAGCTCTATCACTGCATTTCATCGCTCCATCATCTCTGCCTCCCACACACAGACACCATGCAGTAGCATAAATCAAGAGATGTGGGTTGGAATCCACACACACACACACACACTCAAACGCACACACACGCGTGCCCGCACACGCCAGCGAACGCACAATGTGACAGCTCAGACGTTTAACTCAGCGTTTCCCTCCACCAGCCAAATTCGTTTCACACATCCCAAACGTGCAGCGAAAATCGCCAGCCACACACCAGCAACCCCCTTCCCGGCGCTGTAATTACCCCTCGCACTTAATACACCTGCTCACGTGCACCCTGCCGGAAAGTAGAAGAAAAGAAGAGGGTCTTACTGAGGGTTCGAGAGCCGATACATCCCATGGTTTATTCACAAAGGCCCTGGATACAAGCAAGGAAGCGCTAGCCTTTCACCATACATTCTCTCCTCCTCTCTCTCCTTTCTCTTTTCTGGCTGCTGATTCTCTCCACTCATGCTGCTCCCTCCCTCCCTCTCTTTCTCTCTCTCTCCCTCTCTCATTCTCTCTCTCTCTCTCTCTCTGTGCAGTCAGGGTGTCTTACCTCTTAGCCTACGAGTCAATGTGTCAGAAATGAGCACTTATTATGACACTGATGTAGCTATAATCACAAATTATAGGTGTAATAATCATCTTATCCACTTATAATAGGGTTGAAAATGCGTAAGCACTTTATTTAGGTGCGTCTGTAGTAGAAAACAGTTCAAAGTCATAATCTGCATTGAACTGTAAATGCAAAAAGTAGATTTTTCTTTCTGTTTTTGAGTGTATTTGTGTGTGTGTATGTGCCATACAGGTTTTCATTGTTATTGCCGCAACTGTGCGCTGCTGCGCGGATGGGATTCTCTCGCCCCGTATCACTAGAGGGCTCAAACAGCTCCCACAATGCAGTACAGATGTCTCTCTCTCTCTCTCTTTTTGCCCTGACCACTGAACCCAACTCGCACAAACACTCATTACCGCAGTACTGGAAAATCATGCGATATCGCCACAGGATATTCCTGCGAGGCTCTCAAAACTTGAAAGCGCTCTCTCTCTCTCTCCTGTCATTCTGTTCATTCTGGTCCCTCCCTCTGTCTTGGTGGCAAAAACACACACAGGAGGAGTGGCTTTGTTATCTGGAGATCACTGCCGCCCACTCTATCTCCATCAGTCTGCTTTTTTCTTTCCTTCTTTCCATCCTGACCTGCATATTCGTTTAATTACCATGAGGTGATGTCTTTATCTTTGCTTTTCCCTCTTTCTCATGTATTATACATGCACGGGGCTGTTTCTCTGTGTATTTGTCATAAGCTCAGTGATGCAGAATGAGTATAAAAGAGGGAGGGTCAATCCGTTTTTTCTTGAGTTCAGCCAGAGAGAGATGGAGGGGCTTGGGAATTTCAGAATTGTTCAGTGATGAGTATGTTAGTCTTCAAAAAGAAAGAGAATGAGAGTGAAAGTAGAAGAGAGTAAGAGAAAGGGGGCAAAGGAGAAAGAAAGGTGGGGGAGGGAGGCACAAGAGGAAATTTGGGCAGAGAGAGAGATGGAGAAAGGGGGATGGTTAATTCTGTATGTACACAAAAAGACGGCTAGACGCAGCAGTCCAGCTGTAATCTACCCAATCCTGGAGAGCCGTACTGTGCCCTGGCTATTTATAGATTATCATCTCTTCTACTATGCCTGTGTGTGTGTGTGCTCTAATGTGATGTGGTGTTGCTTTGTAAATTGGTCGCTCTATTGTATGAGCCAATGAATTTGTCCTGATCAAATTAATTAGAATTTTCTATTTGATCTTCGGACAATAATATATGTTAATTGCTAGACTGTGAAAGCAGGATCTATTCAACCTCTGTGTTTGTGTGTGCGTATGTGTGTATATGTGTGTGTGTGAGTCAGATGTCCCTGCAAGCACATAAAAACAGGTTAAAAATATTAAATTAAATCTTGATGAAAATCTTAAAACAAAACAAATCCTAATGAAAATATAGTAACATTTTACAGTAAGATATAAGTCTTTAACAATATTTATCATGAGCTAACGTTAAACATATTTACAGCATGTGTTAATTTAGGTTAGTGTTAATTAATAAAACAATATATACAAACAATAAAACAATAATTATATGATAAATATAATTAACAAATATTAAAAAAATATATTAGTACAAAAAGTATGTCCATGTCCAAAATATGGACTAACCCAACAGTTGGATTAAATTTTTCAATACAATTTTTAATTCCATATTTCCATATTTGACCCAACATTGGGTTAAAACAATCCAGTTTATTGCACTTTTTTTTTTTATCACAATACAATAATATTAAGGTAACAGTTTACAATAAGGTTCATTAGTTAACATTAGTTAACATGAACTAAGGATGAACAATACTTCTACAGCATTTATTAAACTTAGTTAAAGTTAATTTCAGCATTTACTAATGCATTATAAAATCACAAGTTGTGTTTGTTAACATTAGTTAATGCAGTGTAATTTAACATGAACAAGCAATGAACGACTATTTTATTAACTAACAAACAAAGATTAATAAATATTGTAATAAATGTATTGTTTATTGTTTGTACATGTTAGTTAATTAGTTAAAATGTAGTATATTTGGAAATTAAGAATAATAAATGCTGTAAATGTATTGTTAATTGGTAGCTAACTAATGTTAACAAACAGAATCTTATTGTAAAGTGTTAAAAATGTAAGCAGCTAAGTAGACAACATCGACATCTTAGTATAAAAACAAGCCAATTTGTTTCACATAGTGAACTCAACTTGAAGATTACATTTGTTTTCTTTTACAAGTTATTTAACTAATGGTCTTTTTTATTTTAACTCGACAGTCTGACTTAAAACAATAGCACATGTTACATTATTAATTCAAGAAAACAAGGATAGTAAAAAAAACCATCCCCATATTTTAAAATGTATATGAGTTTCTGCAAGTATTATATTATATTATAACTATAGTTTCAGGGTAGAAGACAGTATATACACTCTAAAAAATGCTGGGCTATTTTTTTCACCCAAATGCTGGGTTCAGCCTGTTGGGTCATTTTATTGGGTTGTTTATTGTTTATTAGATTGTTTTTAATATTTTTACCCGGGTGCTGGGTTATTTTTTTAAACCCAAATGCTGGGTTCAGCTTGCTGGGTAATTTCATTGGGTCATTTTTAATGTTTTTACCCAGGTGATGGGTAGTTTTTCTGTAACTAAGTTGCTGGGTTATTTTTTAATACCCAACTGCTGGGTTAAGCCTGTCTCTGACAAAACTTCCTAGCTGCTGAGTTACAGTCAGAGCGTGGACTCTTTGAGTCCTCTACAGGAAAGAGTGGTTCTCAGCACCACCGATTTGGTGTTTCAGCGAAACAAAGGTTTGTATACATCTTATTTCATTTATAACATCTTTACTGTGCTGTAAATTGTATATTTTACACAATGCAACATAAGGTCGAGATGTCAGTCAGCAGCAGTCACTTTGTATGATGGAAACACCTTTTGCCTTGCATAAAATAAATACATTTTATTTGTTATAGTACTGAGTTTAATTTAATTGTGTACAACAATTTACACCACAGAAAATACTTTATAAGTGAAATAAAATGTATACAAACATTTGTTTTGCTGAAGAAGTGCAACAAATCGGCAGTGCTGAGAACCGCTCTCTTCTGTAGAGGACTCAAAAAGCCCACGCTCTGACTCAGCAGCTGGGATGTTTTGTCAGAGACAGGCTTATCCCACGAGTTGGGTATTAAAAAATAACCCAGCAATTTAGTTACAGAAAAACTACCCATCATCTGCATCACCAGCAGCTGGGTTGTTTCGTCTGAGACAGGCTCAACCCAACGGTTGGTTGGAAAAAAAAAAAAAAAAACAGCGTTAAAAATGACCCAGCAGCTTAGTTACAGAAAAACTACCGATCACCTGCATCACCAGCAGCTGGGTTGTTTCGGCGGAGACAGGCTCAACCCAACAGCTGGGTGGTAAAAAATAACCCAGCATTAAAAATGACCCAGCAGCTTAGTTACAGAAAAAAAATAAAATAAAAATAACCCAAAAATAACCCAATAAAATAACCCAACGGGCTGAACCCAGCATTTGGGTTAAAAAATAACCCAACGTTTTTTAGAGTGTACATTATGGGGACCAAATGTCCTCACAAGGATAGTAATACCAGTAAATTTTGACCTTGTGGGGACATTTTTTCCCCTTGAGGAAACAAGGGGAATGAATTATACAGAATGAAGAGTTTTAAAAATCTAGAATTGCAGAAAGTTTTGTGTGAGTTGTAGGTTTATGGGTAAGGGGGTAGAAAATAGAGTTTGTACACTAAAAAAACATTATGTCTACTGAATGTCCCCACACAAAATAAAAACCAGTACGTGTGTGATTTGCACATATGCTCACAAATATCTAATGTCATGTTTGTATCTGTATTAAAGGATCATTGTGATAAAGAGACAGCTGGAGAAATGGATTTCATGTCCGATATGCTGTCTTTCGCTTTCTCTCTCTCTTTTCTCTCTCTCTCTGTTTCACACACAGACACACACACACAGAGACATTCTCGCTTTAATTTTTCCCTCCCATTTTGTTATCTCCTAGTGTTTCTTCCTTCCAAATTTCCTAGTGCCCCTCATACAGAACAAACATATGTCAACACTCACACACACACACACACACAGTCTCTCAGTGTGCTATGATTAATGTCTGTTCTCTGTCAGAGCATTGAAAAGGAAGGAGCAGGGCAAAGAGAGGGAGACCCATTCTGTGTATAATCTCACATTAACATGGCAACCCAACGGATGCCAGGATCAAGATCACCTCCACATGGGGCCATCCCACCCAAGGATGAGCTTACCCAACCCTGGGCCATTTCTAACGCTGAGCATAAGCAGTTTTAATTCAAATGTATGTAGGACCATAAGTCAACATGGTTGTACTTGCATTTTTTGTCTTGCTAAAAATGCTTGTGTTGATATCCTTAAAACCAGTCCTAGTCAGTGATGGGACCCAGCAGGTACATGTGCTATTACATGCTGCTACATGGCGAAATATATTAATCGAAGTTACAAGGACAAATCTTTGTACCGTGTTATTGCTATGAAAGTATGTGCTTTCAACTTACTTGCAACAGGGCTCTTTGTAATTTCCTGTGCACAAAGTGTGGTCTGTATAAAAATAGTTTTCTGTGGATGAACATGACTGGCTTGCACAAAGTCTAGACCTGACACCCACTGAACACCTTTGGAATGAATTTTAACGCCGACTGTGAGGCAAGCCACATAGCTCAACAACAGAGTCTGACCTCTCAGATGCTCTTATGTCTAAATGGGAACAAGTCTCCACATCCCCATGTTCCAACATCTTGTAGAAAACCTTCCCAGAGGAGTGTAAAGCTGTTTTAGCAGCGAAAGGGATGGATTAATGCTTTTCGCCACACTTTTGAAATTAAATGTTCAACAAGACAAAAGAGCATCAATGAGGTCAGACATTAAAGTTGGCTGTTTCAAATTCATTCCGTCGTTTTTCAGTAAAGGTCCAGGTCTGGGGTTACTTACAGGCCAGTCACGTTTATCCACATCAGACATAGTAAACCATTTGTTTTATCATCCCAGTTGCACAGTGGGATTGCCATTTTGGAGCAGAAAAGGCCCACCTCAAACTGTTGGAATAAAGTACACAGTTCTATAAAATGTAAATGTTTTCACTAAAGTTATTAGAATTGCCTAACCCATTAATTAGAAAAGGGTGTCCATATTAAATTTGACCATATTGTGTTGATTTGGGGTATCTTGGAGACAAGTAGTATCTAAGTCACATAAATCTGTGCACGGAGTACCCCAGGGTTCAGTCTAAGGACCTCTTCTCTTCTCAATATACACAGTATTACTGGGACTTATTTTTCAGGTACATATTTTTTCCTTCAACTGGTATAACAATGACACACAGCTCTGCTTCTCCTTTCAGGCTGACAACTCCACAGTTGCAGCATCTCAGACTGCCTGGTAGATGATTTGGCCTAAATTATCGAAAAATATGTCTAACTCAATTTGGCAAAGACAGAGTTCTCTACTCTTATCAGTCAATTCAGCAATGTAATGCAGTTTCACCATTCAACTAGACTCATGTACAATAATGCCACCCAGGACAACTGAACTTTACAGAGCGCACTACAAAGATGACCAGGTTATGCAGATATTGCCATTCCTATTCAGAGCATGCTATAGAGCACCTTGTCCAGGGTCTTGTTATCTCTAGATGGGGTTACTGCAGTGCTCTTCTTACTAGCCTTCCTTCATGCACAATCAAACTTCTGCAAATGATGCAGAACGCAGTGGCACATTTGGTCTTCGATGAGCCAAAGAGATTGCATGGTACACCCCTCTTTGTCTTGCTCCGCTGGCTGCTGGTTGCCTCTCATATCAGGTTCAAGACACTGATGCTCGGATATCTTTCACTAAGTATTACTTTAATCTCTACTCTAGTCTGTACATCTCTGACTAATCTTGAAATTTGTATAGAAGCACTTCTCATATTACTGGCTCTTTAGAATGAATCACTTATGTTCTCTTCCAAGTCACTCTGGATAAAAGCTTCTGCCAATGACTAAATCGAAATAGAAATGGAAGAGTTGGTGTACGTGCAAAGTTTGTGCCCCAAGCTTCCACTGACAAAGTTACAAACTCCTCAAAAAACAATCACAAAATTCAGTTATGCATTTCTCAAGTCTTGCATCATGCATCATAGTCCTCACTTATTTGTTTTTAGGGGTTCAAGCATGTAGCGCTGAAACCCTATTGTAATTATATTTACCCTATTGTAAACCCTATTGTTGATCAGCATTCTCCACATAAAAATGATTGTGCAGACCAAACCATAAATCGTAGAGACTTGAAACTTGAAGGGATAGTAGTACTCAGACTGTGTACAATGTTACCAAACCTCACCCCAATTGGCCTGACAGTGGCGCTACAGTGATCAAAAGCACGGAATCACTCATAACTCCTAAACCGTTAGTCGCAAGCCTTATATCATTGAAATCCTTGCCTCATGACATACAAAAGACATGACTTGGATTAGATCATCATCCTGTTGTATTTTGGATTTTTTGAAAAGCCTACTTTTGTGAACTAGTACTAGGTTTTTCCCTGATAGGAACCAAACTAGTGCAGAAAGATTCCCTGGAGAGTTAACATCAATAATAAGGGCTGCCGGTAATAGTCAACGAGAAGAGGCTTGGTCGACCAAAATTATGTTAGTCCCAGAAAAAAAACCATTTAAATCCGACGGAAAAATTATTAACGGCTAGTCTGTGTTGAGCGCTTATTAGGCTATGTGGGCTTTTTATTATGATATATATGGTTTATTAATAAATGTGTGGTTAATAGTCGACTTGTGCTTAAAATGAAAAATCTTTAGTCAAAGGCAGCCGTAATAATTATCAAAAAATAATTTTACCAACAATTTTACCAAAATGCCTTAAACTCTACAAGAGCTCAATCTGAGGTCACGGTAAAAAAAACTGTAGAATTTGGCAACTTGGTGGCGCTTTAACAGGGAAAAACATAAAAAAGAACTATAACTATGACTTGAAAATTGGTATGTTTTGTCTTTGTCCAAAGTCCCACAAGTGTCTTTGAGGACATTCGTGTATCTCAAAATGGACACCATCGGCAGGTTAACTGAGACTGATCGAAAGAAACTTGGTGGGCACGTTTGACTGATGGGCATAGATGTCTGTAACTCTTTAGAAAGAAATTTCCCACTAGTTGATGCTAGCAAGTTATATGCCTCTATAATCATATTGTGTTTCATACATCCACACAATATTCATATAATTTGAGAGATCTTCTCATACTGAGCAACTTTGCCTCAATACCACTGCTGTCAATCAAATCGTTCATGAATTATTTTCTAAATTATGTAAAAAAAAAACTACTAGGTTTTTTGCTCAACCTCAATATAAGCACTGCAGCACAATTCTCTGGACTCTCTAGTTCAATAATTATCAAAAAAATGTTGAACTTTACCCTCTGGTATATATAGCGATCCAGATCCATAATGGGGTCATTTAGAAAAGGAACATGTCCAAATATGCCTATAAATTCCAAATGAAAACTCAAAACTTCACAAAACTAAGTGAGCACATGCGACAGATTGATTGAGATCGGACCATAGGTGGTGCTAAAATTGTTGAAAAGCTTTAAAAGTCATTGCAGATAGCCTTATGGGCAGCACGCTGACATATCACGTTGTTTGCACTATGGCCGTCCCGAGTTCTCGCTTAAGGACCTTCCCCGATCCCACCCCCTCTCTCTTTCCTACTTCACCTCCTGTCACTATATTTTGGTTGTTTGTTTGTTTTAGGACTTCTTGTGTATATTGGTTCAATTCATTGACTGTTGATTGGACGGAAGCAAGCTTGCAGTTGATTAGTACATGCATGAATAGTTCACAATAAGATCTATAACATGCATTTGCAAAGTGTGAATTTTTTTAGTTCATGCTGATGTTAAAGTAGAAGTCCACTTCCAGAACAAGAATTGACAGATAATGTACTCACCCCCTTGTCATCCAAGATGTTCATGTCTTTCTTTCTTCAGCTGTAAAGTAATTTTTTCTCCATATAGTGGACTTCTATGGTGCCCTGATTTTGAATTTCCAAAACGCAGTTTAAATGCAGCTTTAAACGATCCCAAATGTGATTGCAAATGATCCCAACCGAGGAAGAAGGGTCTTATCTAGCGAAATGATCGGTTATTTTAATAAAAATAATACAATTTAAATATTTTTTAATCTCAAACGCTCGTCTTGTCTTGCTCTCTGTGTATTGTGGTTCAAGACAGTTAGGGTATGTCAAAAAAACTCCAATCGTATTTTCTCCCTCAACTTCAAAAATCATTTCAAAATCATCCTACATCGCTGTAGAAGTTCCGACCCAGTCTTTGCAAAGTGAACATGCAAAGAAGATCAAACATCCTTAACAAAAAAGTTAAAACAGCGATATAAGACGATTTTGAAGTTGAGGGAGAACATGAGATGGAAGTTTTTCGACATACCCTAACTGTCATGAACCGGAAAAAAACAGTTCAGGCATAGCGAGACAAAACGAGCGTTTGACATTAAAAAGTATATAAATTGTATTACTATGAAAATAACCGATCGTTTTGCTAGATAAGACCCTTCTTCCTCAGTTGGGATCGTTTACAACCGCATTTGGGATCGTTTGAAGCCGCATTTAAACTGCATTTTGGAAGTTCAAAATTGGGGCACCATAGAAGTCCACTATATGGAGAAAAAATTACGGCTGAAGAAAGAAAGACATGAACATCTTGGATGACAAGGGGGTGAGTACGTTATCTGTCGATTTTTTGTTCTGGAAGTGGACTTCTCCTTTAATGATCCCACTGACATTCATTATTGAGTCATAAATGAAAAATAGAGCCAGGACGATACTTTCAAATGTGGCGTTCACCTTGTTCAGTTGACAACATTCAAAAGCCTGAGATCGAGAACAAACAGCATGTTTGAGTATTCCCAGCTCTTGCATATGACAAGCATTTGTATAACAAACTGAATGTCCCTTAATTAGGCCAGGATGTCGAATACACACCGGGGTGGTCATTACCTCAGTGCGGAGTGTTGCTGCCCTGTGAATGATCTTCCTGTGAACTCTGTTGTGCTTGAGCCTTCAAATAAATGTGGTTGGATAATGAGACTGAGATAATTAGGACGGCCGTCGTCCCTCTCACATGTACACACACCTTAGCGGTAATAACACAGGACTCTGAACCGTATAACCTCAGTTTTTTTCCTCGCACACGTGCACACAAAGGCTATTGGAAAGGAGCTTCTGGATCGATATGCGTTTGTTATTTTGTTGTCTTTTTGAAGTCTCTCTCTGACAGAGCTCATTCAATTCTACTTTGAGCAAAGGCTGGTTTGATACGCACTCTAGGGCACTGATTTATATCTTCAGAGGTGGGCTCACTGATCCTCACACACAAGCACACAGCTGTGGATTACATACCCTCTTGAAGCACGAGCTGCGTGCCTGATTTAGACAGCTGTGATTAGTATGATGTATATGTCATTTATCAAACTCATGCACATGTAAACATACATGCGCACAAGCACGCAAAGCAAATCCACACATGCTGATAGATTTGAAACAGGGTCTTGGAGATCCTATGTATGAAGTTCAACTCATTATTAAACCCGATGGTGAGGACGTATTCGAAGGTAGTTTTTTTGAAACCTCTTTTAAATTGGTGTCTCTGTGTCACTAACTTGGAATGCTCAAGGAGCTCCCACCCCTCCTTTATAATTTAGATGTTCCCTCTCTTGAAGTTAACCTACATTCCCTTCCTTCTTGTCTAGACTCCTGTCTATCTGTTCATCATCATCTCTTCCATGTATCTGTCCGAACTGCTCCGTGTATAAGGCTTGTCAACTGTCCAAACTCTAAACGTTGTTTTCCATCAAGCGCTATCTGCGGCGTATCTGTTTTATCTAAACACCAACCAACCCCATGGCAAAATCACTTTGCATCTTTCTTTTCTGTTTCTTATGTCCTGGTGAAAAAAACTGAACTTTAAGCAGAGACTGTGTGCTGGCATCTGGTGGACAGTGATGGTAATGCAACCATGTTTAACCATGATTTAAAGCAGCAGTGGTTTAGCTCAAGGCTGTCTATTATACTGTAGAGAGCTCTCAGTACCTGTTATCCATCAGCTGGATCTTAAAGGCCATTTGACTGATGACACTGGAAGTGAAGGCAAATGATGTCCTGATGCTTACTGGCTGGTTACAACACAAGAACACACAGTCTCAAGCTAAAAAAAAAAAAAAAAGAAAAATAAATAAAGAAAAAAGATTTTTAAAAATATTATTTTATTGTCATTTCAAATGTACAAATTACATGTGACAGGCAAAATAAATAAATTAAATAATAAAAAAAGGTATTCTGCTGACATACACAGCTACGTTTGATTGGCCATAAATGGAAAAACAAGCTCTCTGCCAGAATGTTGTAGTTATTACCAGCAGGCTAAAATGAGTCTTCTGAATTTAATCTTTTCTTTTCTTTTCTCTGAGGAAATTTGAGTGCTGCCACAATGGTAGATGTTAAGGTGTTTTATAGTTCTATATATATATATATATATATATATGAAGAGTTCAGGAGTTCAGGCCTCTAAATCCATCTGACATATTTCTTTAAAATTAACATTTCTTTTTGGCTACTTTGAAAAGGTTTCTATGTAAGTACTGGTACTTCTGATTGGGCTGAGGCTGGAATTTAGCCTTAGAGTTTTAAGTAAAAGTATTTGATGGACGTATACTATGTGTCAGGAGCATTCACTCAGTATCATTATCTCATTTTTGACCGAGATGGCTTTTAGCTGGTTTTGCATCTGAACTCTTCATATATATATATATATATATATATATATATATATATATATAGATAGATAGATATATACTGTATATATGTGTGTGTGTGTGTGTGTGTGTGTGATGCGATCTGGGAAACGTCGCCCTGGGACGTTTTCAGCAAATTCGAAAAATAGGTCGAATGTAATTTTTTTTGGTCAGAATTAGGTTTTCATTAAATTATTAATCTATAACATCTTGTCTGTCATCTCTGAAAATATCTCGGTGAAATTCACTTGTGTAGTGCAGAAAAATAGCGATTTATTGCTGCAAGCAGAAATGACCGTGACCTTTCGCTTAAATGTTAAAGGGGTCGTCGGATGCCCGTTTTACATTTACATTTTAAGTTTTATGGTCTTAATGAAAAGTCTATAATATACTTTGGTTAAAAATTCTCAATGGTTGTATAAAACAACACCCTTTTTACCTTGCCAAAATCATCTCTGGCAAAATCATCTCATTCTTGTCAAGGCTACTTTAAATGCAAATAAGCTCTGCTCGCCCCGCCCCTCTCTTCTCTCTGTGGAAAGACAAGCTTGTTTACTTTAGCCGCATTTAGCTGCTAAACTTGCTAATTAGCACTTTATTAGGAAAGGTGATCGCAAAGATTCATAAAAAAAGGCTTATACTCACTTTTGCTGTAAGTGAAGCTGGATCACGAATGAGTCGCGCGAACATAGACGTATTTATGTAGAGGCGCATTCCCTTCACAAACAAACATAATCCACTGCATCTCCAGCAGCTTAGATGTCGGGAGTAAATGACGACCACTATGTTCATTATTACATCCAGCAACACAACACCTCAATCGCTCAATCGGAGATATTCTTGTCTAACTTACATCCCTGCTCTGGCATCAAAACAAAGAGGACGGACTGTTACAGCTGATCTGAGGTAAGACGCTCATGTCAATCAACTATCATGGGAGCGGCCTCTGTGGGTGTGACACCACAACAACAGGCATCTGAGAATGGCTCGATTTGAAAAAGGGGATATTATTTTTACAGATTTGTTATGAGCCTAAGTCATTTTGTTTGTTGTTTGCATTCTGCTCCCTTGTGTTCTCTCTGTGTATGTGCATGTTTGTGTTTCAGGTGGGCGGTTCCCTGAGATCATTCGCTGGAGGCTGCGATTGGTTCTCCTCCTCACATTACCCAGATATAAGGACTGCCCCAAACACTCAACTTCTGCCATGCTTGTGCCATCATGTGTGACCTTGTAGTGCCTTACTTTGCGTTTTGCCATCGTTGTTTGTTTAAGTCTTTTGAGTGTCTTGCCAGAGAGATCATGTATTTTCTTGAGATTGTGAGTGCTTGGGTTTTGTGTTAGTAATTGTTTTTCGAATCTGTGATATCCTGTTATCTTGGTCCTTGTCTGCTAACTACGAATTTGGATTCTGATTTTTGAATTGTCACCTATAGACTTGTATATACATCTTTTGTAAATACCTTGTAAATAAGTCCTGAGTAATTACAGGGAGTAGGGGGTTTGACGCCATTTTATTTTGAAACACCTTTTTTCATTGTTTTTTGTTTAGGGAGTCAGGTAAGCTGAAACAGTATTTTTCTTCTTTTTTTTTTTTTTTTTTTTTTTTTTTTGATGTAGGAAGTGTACAGTGCTCAGAAACAGAATTTCTTTGTTAGTTATTTTGGCCTTGTCTGCCCCTGAATCTAAACCCTTATTTATAAATAAAATTCTTGTTATTCATTATCTCTCTGGTATTGAGACTCTTCCTTTTCCTGTTACGGCTGACCCCTAGACGGTCGTAACAAGATTGATTAAAAACCACTGCATGGATTTTTATCATTATAGGGTAGATTTGTACATACACTGCCAACACACATTAATGTTCAAACAACATGTAAAAGTGAACTTAGCATCCGATGACCCCTTTAAGAACGTGCTGCTGAGGTGCTTTCCCTTAACACCACAAAAAACAGTTAACCTATCAAAATAAACCATGTATTTTATGCACAGTGCTCGAACAACTGCATTATTTGTGCTACCTAAACATAAAATGGGTGATCAAAAGTTTGGAGAATATGCCCATGATAAACAACGTTAGTCTGTTTGTGTAATGATGCAGAATAGCGCTCCTAACATGACAGACAGCTCTCGTTAAACCCGTAAAGTGAAAATGAAAGCCGTCTCACTTTAAAGCCATTTTCCTATCTAATATCATATATATATATATTTAACGGTCAAAAGTTTTTTAACAGTAGGATTTTTAATGTTTTTAAAGAAGTCTCTTCTGCTCACCAAGCCTGCATTTATTTGATCAAAATTACAGCAAAAACAGTGATTTTTTTGGAAATATTTTTACTATTTTAAACAACTCTTTTCTATCTGAATATAGTTTAAAATGTAATTTATTCCTGTGATTTCAAAGCTGAATTTTTAGCATCATGCCATCTCATATAATTATAATTTATATAAATAATTTTGTTTCTTTGAATGTTTTTTTATTAGTAATGTACATTAGGGTGTTTTGTGTTCCATTTCCTTTTATTTATTCCATCTACATCTACATGAGTATTGACCATGCTTTATGAACAGGTAACTTACCATGAATGTCACATTTTATTACCACTTGTATTATTGTGATGGTTTTAAGATAAATAACAGATTTTAAGCAGACGGTACGTCACTTAATGGCATATATGTCTGTAAGTCATAAAATATACAGACGTCAACTTGCCATCCTGTAATACCTGAAACATTTCCACTGTAAATTTTACAATGAATTGCTGGCAACCACAGCTGCCTTTCACCATCATTTTAACAGTGTATTTTTTACACCATACATTAGAAAAGTAACTGCATGCTTCTTCTCAACAAGCTGCAGAATTTGAGATCTCTTTCATAATGCAAAAATATGGGTTGCAGCAAAGTTAATACTGATGATTAGGGGATTGGAAAACCCCTAAATGTGAACAATAGCAACAGTGAAGCTTGCCATGGCATGCACAACTAAAGTGTACATTTTGGTTGGTTGCAAATTTAAATTTTGTATGAGAAGTCAGTATGTTTGTTATGTACATGATTATGTGATTATGCACATTTCTGTGAAAGAACACAAAAAGCATTGTTCTTCTAAATGCAGAGTCTCTCTTTCTAAGAGAAAAGCCAGTTCAAGGAGGAGAAAGAGTAATATGACTCTTCTGTTTCCAGTAAATTAGGCTGACTATGTCACCGAATGTGCATGCTAAAGTTTTGCTGTGGACTACAGTACATGCACACTATGACTCATAGCGAGGGAGGGAAGAGGGATTGTTCCATGCTAAGTCTTGGCTGAGCTCCAGGCTCCGCTTTGATGCCAGAGGGTCTCCTTCTGTGCAAACTCACCTTCACACTGAGGGATCCAAGGGCTTGTAGAAAGCGCTCAGCACGTTTACCTCTCCCAACCTTATAACTGACAGACATTACGCATGTTGTCTTTGTGTTTCTTAAGACTCTGTCTTTTTTCAAAGGACTTAAACTGTTATTTTACTGTCGTCAACTAAAGCGGATGTTTACTGGGATGTGTATTCGTGTTGCAGCATTAAAACAAGTACTGGGTTTAATGATGGCTTTTTCCATAGTAACAAAATCCTGTTGTTGTTTTGGAGCGCTGATATTGAATGACGGCCATAATGTTCCCCCGATAGTTCCTTCAGCGTCTATGCTAAAGGGAGTCTGCGATGGAGAGTCGCGCAGTCTAAATGAACGGCAGATATTTTCCAGGACACTGTGTGAAAAAAAAGAAAAAACATAATGCACCTGAATCATTAATAGGCCTCAAGAGAATAAAGAGTGTTAGAGAGAAAGAGACTAAAAGAGAGAGAGAAAGAGGGAGTTTAAAATGAACAGATGTGCAGGATGGGTGGAACTACCTTCCTGCAGGATGGTCAAAGAACAGCCACATCCTTATATGAGCATTATTCTCTAATACACCTTGAACATACTAAGCAAATTCCCTGGTAAAAGGGTCTATATTACTGGTCACCAGCATATGTTGTGTTTTGAACAAGATGCTACAGTGTTCTGGGCCCGTATTTACAAAACATTTTATGAGAGACAACCTTTTACTAAGGAATAGAGAGAAGTCTTAAAGGGGTCATCGGATGCCCATTTTCCACAAGTTGATGTGATTCTTTAGGGTCTTAATGAAAAGTCTATAACATGCTTTGGTTAAAATTTCTCAACGATATTGTAAATAACACCTTTTTTACCTTGCCAAAATCAGCTCTGCAAAAATCATCCTGTTCTGGTCGAGGTTGCTTTAAATGTTAATGAGCTTTGCTCGCCCCGCCCCTCTCTTCTCTTTGTGGAGTTACGAGCCTGTTTACTTTAGCGGCGTTTAGCACAAAGAATCGCTCGATCAGAGATATTCTTGTCTAACTTACATTCCTGCTCCGGCATTGAAACAATGGAGGTCGGACTGTTACAGCTGATGTAAGGCGGGTCTGAAGTAAGACGTTCATGTCAATCACACTTTAAAAAATAAAAAACACAATTTGTTGAATCACCTTAAAATAATTTGTTACCCTGCTGCCTTAAAATTTTAAGTTCAGTCAACTAAAATACGTTTAGTCAACTTGAAATGTTAAGTTGTACTAAGTAACAACTTAGATATTTGTGTTTGCTAAACTTAACAGATGGGTAAGTAACCCAGCTGCCTTAAAATTTTGTTGATTCAACTCAAATATCTAAGTTGTCACTCAGCATAATTTAACATTTCAAGTTGAATAAACTTTTTTGAGTTGACTGAACTTAAGATTTTAAGGCAGCCAGGTTACAAATTATTTTAAGTTGACTCAACAAATAGTTTTTCAGGTGAGCAGCCTCTGACGGTGTGATGCCATCTGAAAATGGCTCGATTTGAAAAAGGGGATATTATTTTTACAGATTAATTAAAAACCACTGCATGGATTTTTATCATTATAGGGTAGATTTGTACATACACTGCCAACACACATTAATGTTCAAACAACATGTAAAAGTGAACTTTGTATCCGATGACCCCTTTAATACAAACAAATTAGTTTAAACTTATATTAAATGCAATTAGTTTAAGTATGTCTTTATATGTAATCCCGTAATTACCAAAATATTTGTAATTACACCTTTGCAATGATTAAGTTTCAAATTAGTGTATGTAAAACCTAATAACTTTAAATGTACTATTGAATAACACACTACAGTTAAAATTATAATGAAGGTCTTTACATGCACTTTAGTACGTTAGTCAACACGTCAAAATAAGTGTACTTGTCAAAAGATTATTAAAACATAATTTGAAATGTACTTTTAAAATTAAAAGTTAATTTTAATCACTCATGAAAATAGGCTTTTATTTCTTAATGTTATTTAATGTTAATTATCTGCATATACAGTTGTACTTTGTAAGTACAGCATGTACTTCTAAGACATTGCAAGTGCACATTCAGTACAATTAAGTATGCACGACTTAGACAGCTTCTTTATGGTGGTTTTTGTGTCTTTAGGACCTCGACGACCTCTGTTCCCCTTTTACTTTCACTGAATGGAATAGAGCAGCTCATACATTGTGCTTAACGTCTTCTTTTGTGTTGTGTAAAAGAAAGTCAGTCATAGGGGTTGGGACTGTCATTAGGTTATATAAATAAAGATTAAACATTCATGATTTTAATTCAACTATTTCTTTAATGCCTTTCGAGTGACCCTGTTTGCTTCGAATTAAACTGGAACCGGCTGTGGAAAATAGTATGTGCAGCAAAATAGAGGTTGACCGCGACTATTAAAACGAACTCGACTTTAGAAGTGTTGTTTTTGAGCGAGACTCCAGATTTTGTGTCAGTTTGATCGTCTCGCTGAGCACGGCGTGTTCTCGTCTCTCTCCTTCTGCGCCTTGCCAACCATTCCATGTGTCTGTATCTAATAAACCCCCAACCTCCTTTATCTCTCCTTCTTTCCCTCTGTCTCTCTGGCTCTCTTTCTCAATCACTTACTCACCCACTCTGCCCTTACAAGGAAAGGCAGGCAGAGTTGATGTCATAGAATGAAGAATGTTTAAAGAATCCAAAGGGGGTGAGACTAAAGGAGAGAGAGAGAGGGAGAGAGAGAGAGAGAGAGAGAGAGAGAGAGAGGTGTTTGGCTTGTAATATGCATGACCTGTGTGAACGACAAACGAGAGAGAACTTGTTTGGACGGAGGGATGGTGTCATTCCTTTAAGAGACATGTAGGGGGAGGGACCAACAGCTGTGCTTCTAAAAGAAACAGGAGTCGAGACTGCAGAAAAAAGTTATCTTCGAAAACACACAGTTTTAGGCCTGCAGAAAGAGATACAAAAAGAGAAGGAGACAAGCAAACAGGTAAGTCCATGCTGTTTTCAGTACAACAAGACTGCTGTAGCTTGTTTGGCCTTTTGATTTAATCACTGTCTAATGACTGACAGGTGAGGTAACCAATGAGCTGAATAAAAAATAGATGAATAAAAAAGCAAGTTATATATTCAATTAAACTTAAGGGGGTTTAATCGATATGTGACCCTGGACCACAAAACCAGTCTTAAGTCGCTGGGGTGTATTTGTAGCAATAGCCAAAAATATATTGTATGGGTCAAAATGATTGATTTTTATTTTATGCCAAAAATCATTAGGAAATTAGGTAAAGATCATGTTCCATTAAGATATTTAGTAAAATACCTATTGTAAATATATCAAAACTTAATTGTTGATTAGTAATATGCATGGCTAAGTGCTTTATTTGGAAAACTTTAAAGGTGATTTTCTCAATATTTAGATTTTTTTGCACTCTCAGATTCCATATATTGACATAGTTGTATCTCGGTCAGATATTGTTCTATTCTAACAAACCATACATCAATGGAAAGCTTATTTATTCAGCCTTCAGATGATGTCTAAATCTCAATTTCGAAAAATTGACCCTTATGACTGGTTTTGTGGTCCAGGGTCATATGTGACCCTGGACCACAAAACCAGTCATAAGGGTCAAATTTTTAAATTAAGATTAATAAATAACATGAATAAATAAGCTTTCCATTGACATATGGTATGTTAGGATAGGACAGTACTTGGCCAAGATACAACTATTTGAAAAACTGGAACCTGAGGGTGCAAAAAATCAAAATTTTGAGAAAACTGCCTTTATGGTTGTTCAAATGAAGTTCTTAGCAATGCATATCACTAATCAAAAATTAGGAGGAAATTTACAAAATATATTCATGAAATACGATAATTTTGACCCACACAGTGTGTTTTTTGCTATTGCTGCGAATATACCCATGCTTAAAACTGGTTTTGTGGTCCAGGGTCACATATTTTCCAAGTAATTCAGAAGTTCAAGGCATTTTTTTTCAGATACTTTAAGGATTATCTAATTTTATCTAATTTTCAAATCAATTTTAAATGCCACAAAATCTAGATCTACTTGTGCAAAAAAAAACTTTTATTTTTAAATTTTATATGTAACCAATGAACCATGCAGCTGGTCCTAAAATAATTTTTGTGGATGTATAAAGTTGTAAACACATTTTAAAAACTTATTTATAATTGTACACATTTTAACAGTAAAAATACGTTTTGATCTTAGTGTTAAACAGTATATCTAATATTTTATTAAACAAACTTTTTAAATGAAATACTTCACCTGTAAAATGTGCTTTTGCTATTTTTTTCTATTAGGTATGCTATTTTATGACCCATTATAACTGAGAAGGTACAGTACATGTAATATATCGGTCATTTAAAGAAGGTTTAAAAAGTGTTTAAAACGCCTAAAACTTTAAAAGCTGAAGAAAAAAAAAAATATTGTGCATATTTCTTAACAACGGTTTAATCATCACTGGCCACCGATTTTGTCCCACCTCCACCGGTCAGGAGAATGCGGAAGCGTGAACCGGAAGTGTGTCAAGAGTCGGTACATTAGGAAAAAAGTTCATGTGGGCAGATCAGATTCGCTGATGATCATCCCCACGAGAGCTGCTTAGAAATAACAGAATAATGACTAACGCCAACACCGCGCCATAAAGAGATAAAAATAAGGCAAGATACGCGTAAAGGCCGGATATTTATTCTTAAAAACGGTAGGGATTAGACGCGGTGTCTGCATTAGATAGACCAGTACTGTTTTTGGCATAACTGCACCTTTCCAGAGGAAAACGAACAGTAAGTGCCTTTATTTCACGCTTTATACAATATGTAGCCTAATTTGCAATGACAGCGATTTGTCACAGATGACTGCGATCTGTATTTGCATCAAAACCACAAACCTTGTGTTCATTCATAGTGGTTTGTAGTAAAATATAGGTGTGAAATATGATTGTATGATATGGTACGTGTTGTTCGTATGGTTTTTGACTCGAAACATGTCATAGTCGCTTTGTGAACTCTTCTGTCATCAGTGAAGAATGTTTTTTTTTTAATGATATAACCATGGATGTATGTAAGTGAGGGGTGGGGCGCGTGCATATGTTAACTAAATATAATCTTACTCATAAATGCGTCCACCTAAAGAGTCCTGGTTGGAGTTTGTCTTTGAGTTGTATTATATTCAGTAGGAGCTTTATCTCTCTTGTTCCTGGGTTTCCAGTCAGATATCCATATAAGGTGAAAGCGGCTTGTTTTAGCTCGTACTGTTCTTGTCTGATAAGCGAACATCAGGAACAAGCTACACAAAGTTTTCCGCGTCTGAAGAGCGAGGTCGCAATTACATGTTATGTTAATTCAGTATTTAAGGCCAGAATGGTAATGAATGAACGGGGACTTCTCTGGGTGGAGTCCCTAAAGATGACAATGGGGTTTACTGGCCTTTGAGCGACAGTGTGATTTAGGATTTTCCAGTTCAATAAGAATATGTGCTGAATGCGGCCATCAGACTGGAATGCGAGATAATAATCAGCGCAGGTTATAATGACATGGTGCTTCCAAAAATTGCTGGTCGTATTCTTAAAAATAGTTTCTCGCTCTCATTAGTTGTCCATTAAAAAATACCAGTATTCAGTGTAACAGTTTGTATGTTATGATGATAAGGGCTGCAACGCTTGTATTAAGAATTTAGCTTTAAAGGGAACCCTGAATATCAAGACTTAAATGTATAGTAGAAACCCACTGAAAGATTTACACTATTTAAAAAAAATTGTTTTATACATACTTTGGACTATGGGGCACCATTATGATGTTAAATGGTTGCACTCCCTGAGCTACTGGACTTCCTGTTATTATTTTTACCACAATACAACTATACTGATACAAAAGACTACACACAACTATACTGATACGAAAGACTATACACAACTATACTGATACTGAAAGAGCTTACAGGTGGCGATGAACATGTGTAGGCTTAAACCAAATGCCAAAATTGACTGAGTGATTTTCCCTACAAACACCCCCGGATATCGAGTAATATCTGCTCTGAGAAGCTCCTTCAGTGGCCGTGGTGTCATGACAAGCATTGGCATGTTTACATCCTGCCAGGATGCCATCTAGCATTTCTTGTCTCCGCTGTTTGTAAACTCTTTCAGTAACAGTGGTCTACTAAAAGCCTCAAAGACAACAGGGCCGATGTGGACAGAACAAAGACGCAGGTCTTAAGGAAGTTTTATTCATCCGCAGGCATCTTTTTCGCTTCTCTTGTTGCCCTTTGACTGAAAATTACAGCTAAATCCCACACAATGTGGTGTTGAATCAGTATTTTATTTCCTGAGATGCGTCATGAAAAAATAGCAACAGCTAGCGCCATGTAGCTCACGGAGTGCAGCCATTTCGCGACATCGAAATAATAGCCAATAGTCAAAAATATGTGTAATATAAAACAATGTGGATTCTTTAAATAATGGATTTTCTGTAATATTAAGCCATGCAAGTCTTAACACCCAGGGTTCCCTTTAAAACAGATAGTTCTCTCTGATTGGATGAGCAGCAGCCAATACAGGCACACCATGATAAAGTTGATAGAAAAGGAACTGAATACAAAAATGAAAATTTGATTAAAATTTACTTACGTTTAGGTCCAGCTATAGTCGAGCATGTTTATTCACCAGAACAGATTTGGAGAAATTTAACATTACATTGCATGCTCACAAGTGGATCCTCTGCAGTGAATGGGTGCCGTCAGAATAAGAGTTCAAACAGTTGATAAAAACATCACAGTAATCCACACAACTTCACTTGATCAGTTTTCCCTTGTGAGCTTGCAACAAACTGATCATTAACACTGATTTTAACTTCAAACCATTGCTTCTGAAAATATGTGTTCTCTGTTCATAATTTTTCTCCAGTAAAAACATCATCTTGTCTGAATCAGGAGAGAAATATGCATAAGATCAAGTACTATTTACAAGCGAAAAACATTCAAAACAATTATGTCTGTGGATTTGGATGAAACACAGCTAACAGAGATATCGGTTTCAAAACAAGCGTCTTTGTGTTGATCGATGTGGTGAATGTGCAAAACCAACTTGGGCCCATTGCGAATTGTGCACTGGGAAATCTTTCGCCCTCACATCATGTGAATTCTTATTAAAATGACCTTTAAATTTGAAAAAAGTTACATGTGACTGGACCTTGAATATTAATTGTTAATATATTTGCTTATTGTACTACTAATTAGTCTTTGTTTATATTGGTTTCACTGAAGTTTTCTTTTACATACCAGTCCTTGGAGTACCTAGAAAGTTATGTCTTGTGTCTTGTTTAACAACACTGAATAAAACATTTTCATATCAAGAATACGTTTTATGTGCCACGGAAAACAAGAGTGTGATTGACTCTCTTTATGATATAATGACCCCGTTACATGGCCCCATGACGTCATTATGCGATCCTTGTATGCGAGCCAAGCATAATCCAGACTGATTGTGGGTGTGCCGTATGCTTTTCGCCACAGTCTCCCACAACAATAGAATCCCGCTGCTTCTGGAGTTGTCACTGTACCAAATTCCAACCAAGTGTCTTTGTACATGTCTGATCTGGATTCCAGAAAGGAAATTAGTCTAATATTAGTCATTGTAGACGGGCATTCTCATATGAGTCATTATTCATGTTCAGTATGTCATAGCTGACATATCTTTCGAAACAGACCGTAAGTTGCAGTGTCATACAGTGTGGTAAATTAACAACTCACTGTTTGTCACTGCATAAGGTAAAAAGAGCTGTTTCTCTTCTCAAAACCTATAACTGATCAGGATCAGTGTGGTATTCAAAACGCACGTCTTTAATATAGTTGTGAAAAACTCTTATCTATGTTCCGTGTTAGTCGCAGCTACTCTGCAACTCGTTGGAGCTGAGATGAAATCATCTGTAGGGGAAGCCAGAAAACTGCAATGCAGAAAAGCACTGTCAGTTCCCAGCCACAGGAAGCTAGAGAGGAACGATGACACGTTTGTTTTGGTCTACGGTTGATGTGTTAGGCTACTTATTTACATTTATGCATACAGCTGACAGTTTTATCCAAAGCGACTTATGAAGACTAGCATTCACAGCAAAACATTACTCACTGCAATTTCAACATGTCCCGTTATTTATTTCTCATGTCTCCAGTGTGGCGAACAGAACGTTGAAGAATTTGCATGCCTCATGCAGTGATCCTCTAACTCCCAAGTTTCCCTCTGATGGTAATATTTGCAGGCCACAGTATCCATCAAGGCTGCATAAGGAGGCCTCATGGAGCCAGATCAGCTGCGTCGTCTCTTTTCCTCAAAAAAAGCCAGTCTCCCTATATCACATAGTCATTCTGATCAAGTGATGAAATGCAGACACATACGTAAGGCCATTGGAATCTTTATATTGCAGCTGTTTCTCTTTCCGTGGCACACACACACTGTGAGAAGGTGCTAGTTCAATCAGATCTAATCCTTTACTGGAACTCCATACTGGTGGGTAATGGAAGTCTAAGCGTGTTTTTCATGGATAGTGTTTTGAATGGTTTAAACTGCATTGCGGTACAGTTAGACTGTTGTTTTGCACAAGATGAATCTCCTCTCACTAATGTATTGTCGTCTTCTCATTATCAGGGAGTCTATTGGTGTAGCCAAACCATTACTGTACCCATGGAGACAAAACACAGCAGTCAAAACTGGCAGCTGGTGACCTCAACAAGTTGAGAACATCCTGTGTTACTCTTAGTTAGAACTAAGGCTGGATGATGTATTGAATTGCAATATAGTCAGCAGTTTTGCTGGTGAGATAGAATAAGGCATCCCCATAAACATTGGAATGTTTTTTAGAGGATTAGTTCACTTCCAAAATAAAAATTTCCTGATAATTTACTCACCCCCATGTCATCCAAGATGTTCATGTCTTTCTTTCTTCAGTCAAAAAGAAATTAAGGTTTTTGAGGAGAACATTCCAGGATTTTTCTCCATATAGTGGACTTCAGTGGGGATCAGTGGGTTGAATGTCCAAACTGCAGTTTCAATGCAGCTTCAAAGGGATCTACACGATCCCAGCCAAGGAAACGATTGGTCATTTTCTAAAAAAAAGTACAAATTTATTTACTTTTTAACCACAAATGCTCATCTTGCACTAGCTTGACTTCACGCATTGCGTAGTCATTTTGGAAAGGTCACGTGTGACGTAGGTGGAAGTACAGACGCGTGTTTACAAAGCAAACGTGCAAAGAAAGTCAAACGCCCTTTACAGAAAAAGGTAAATTAATGATGTTGGACAATTTTGAAGTTGGAGAAAATGAGATTGAGTTTTTTGCCCTACCCTACCTTTTTGAACCGGAGTACAAAAAGGTAGGTAGGTGACCTTTCCAACAAGATTACGTAATGCGTGAAATCGTAGACATGCATCACAGAGCTAGTGCAAGATGAACATTTGTGGTTAAAAAGTATTGTTTAAAAAATGACTGACTGTTTCGCTCAATAAGACCCTTATTCCTTGGTTAGGATTGTGTAGAGCCCTTTGAAGCTGTGTTTAGGACCTTCAACCCATTGGTTCCCATTGAAGTTCACTACCTGGGAATGTTTTTCTCAAAAATCTTAATTTCTTTTCGACTGAAGAAAGAAAGACGTGAACATCTTGGATGATATGGGGGTGAGTAAATTATCAGGACATTTTTATTCTAGAAGTGACCTAATCCTTTAATGTGCTTTTTATTTGATCATCAGATTTCTTTAAAATATGTCATCAAGTCCCATTTACCAAGAACGGTAAGTATATAGATAACTATAATGATAATTTTATTAGCATCCATACCAGCGTACTGACATTGTTTATTATAAGCAAGTGCTTCAGTTATTGCCTGCCACTTTAAATGCTCAAGCTCTTTAAATTTGGATTGGCTGACAGTGTTTTTTATCATATCTCATTATTGTTATATTTCTATCATGACAATTCTCTGAAAATTTTAGCATGGTAATGTATATGACAGTGTTAATGTATTTGGTCTTGGCGGACTAGATGTGGTACGTTGCTGAATTGCTGTTGTCGTAGATTATTGCTGCTTCTGCTAAGCAAGTACAGGAACTTGTTACTGCCAATACATACGCTGATACGGTGCTGTGAGTATTTAAGACATACTGCTGCCGCACAAGTATCATATGTAATAACCCTTAGCAGATCTATATAGGTGGAGCTGGGGAAGTGGAGGGTTCAAAGGAAATCTGAAAGCACACTGCGAAATGCTCTAATGATTGCTAACCAGCCACTTAAATGTAAAGCTGCAAACTCATTGGCTGCATATGTAACATGAACCAATCAGCATGTGCCACGTATCTAGAGTTTCATGACATGTTAACATTGTATTTTTATATGGAATGAAAATTAAATTAAATATTGTTCTTTGTTAATTTAATGAACAACAGTGTGGAAATGCATTTTTCGGTTTAAGTCTGATATGTTTTATGTTTCGACCATCCCTAATTTAAATTTAAGGAAACCGCTGGCCAGAATTAATTATTCCCCTCACACATATTGATTGTCATGAATGATGGATAGGTGGTTGTACCGGCGCCAAAACAAACAGGAGGTCTGGCCAACTAGTGGGTCTCCTGTTCTCTATGGTGCGCTTAGCTGAAGGGAACTAAGAATTTAGGATGTGGTCATCCTTTCCATTTTGCGGCAGAGGACACTCTTAAAAGCAAGTCATTGCTGTTTGTTTTGAGCACCACTGTCATGTTTGCTCTGCTGAAGATCGCTTACTGGAAACAGCTCACTGGAACATTTTATTTGAGTTCTTTGTAAGTACCCACAAGCTTGTATTGATCTGAAGATGGAGGCCATGATGAGAATAAATAATCTTTTGGACCTCAGGGTTTACGGGTTGTTTTCTGTCCTCTGTGAATACTTCATCAGAGCATGCACCTCTGCATTATTAAACTCCACATCTGAACCGGAGGAGAAAAAGGTGAAGAATTTGCACTTTGCATGTGAGTGCCTCTCACTGCACACTCAGCCCGGAGACTAAAAATAGTGGTAAACCCCTCTCTTAGCCTCTTTTTTTTTTTTTTTTTGGCTTTAAAAGTGTGCTTCCACTTATGGTTATGCAGAATCTGTTAAGAGCTTCTCATATTTGGAGATGGTTTGGTGAACCACATCAAGAGATTTTTAACTGTTACAAGAGTGTTTTAAATCAGACTTGAAGGTAGAGCAGAAGGGAAGACATTTTGGGAATATTTGTGTAAACTGGAGCTCTTCTTCTCAGGCCAGAACATGAAATCGGCTGGAGTTAGTGGTTGTGGTTTTGTGTGGGATTGCTAAATGATTCATAATTACTCCCCTTGATGAAAATCATTTGCCAATGTAGATTTGTATGGCTGTCGATGGAACTGCTTTGCGATTATTTACACATATGTGAAAGAAATTGAGTTGGACATGGCCCGAACAAGTCAGGGTAAGGAGTAACTTGCAGTTAATTGGTGTTTGTTTGGCACAACATGAAGTGTGAAGAGTTGTTAATGGTTGCTATAGTGCAGCTTGGCTTAGTAATATACCACTCAGTTGGTGTGTGATCTCAGTTGTATATACATCAGCTATTTTACAGTGATTTTGATTGGGGCTCATCCAATCCGAATTTACATCCAATCCAAACAAAGTCTGCCTGACTAATCGAAATAAAACCAAAATCATTAAATATGTCACTGTTACAGTAAATGCTGCTCCACAAACACAAAGTTTGGAACCTTTGACATGCATTTTGGAACGCAACACTTGTAATGAGAAGCACCTATCAACAAAAGAGAAGATTTAAAGGAATAGTCCACCCAATGATGAAAATTCTGTCATTAATTACTGGTCCTCATTTTGTTCCAAACTTGTAAGACCTTTGTTCATCTTCAGAACACAAATTCAGATATTTTTGATGAAATCCAAGAGCTTTCTGACCCTGCATAGACAGCAATGCAACTAGCATGTTCAACGCCCAGAAAGGTAGTAAGGACATCATTAAAATAGTCCATGTGACATCAGTGGTTCAACCTTAATTTTATGAAGCTAAAAGAATGCTTTTTGTGTGAAATATTATGTTTTTTAACATTTATGACTGTTATAGCACCAGCCGTTAAAACTTTGCATGCTTGTTAAGAATCACCTGTCGCATGTGCTGACCAGGTTTTGTGAAGTTTTGAGTTTTCCTTTAGGCTTTGTAGGGTTTTTGGGTAAATTTGGACACACCCCTTTTCTAAACGACCATGTTATGGCTTCCCAAAGGGTAAATTTCGACATTTTTTTGATAATTATTTACCAAGAGAGTCCAAAGAATTGTACTCCAGTAGTTTTTTTCAGATTGGGCAAAAAACCTGGGACTCGTTCGCAAAAGTCATTTTTTTTTTTCATTTAACAAACAATTTGATTGATAGCAGTGGTTCTAAAGACAAAGTTGTTCAGAATGAGTTTTATCATGATACGGATATCGCATACTTGTGCAAAAAAACACACAATGTATAATAGTTCATGCCCTTGAAAAATGCGATATCGCCCCACCAGTGGCCGATTTCTTTCAAATTTCTCAGACCTTTGGGGCTGTGAGTCAAACAGGCCCAACAAGTTTCATTCCAATTGTCCATTAATCTTGTCTAATAGGTGCTCAAACTTCATTGGCCAATGGCAGCCATGTTTCTTTGAGATTCGCAAATGTCCTTACACTTGTGGCACTTCGGACCAAGACCGTGCACAGCGATTTTCATGTTGATAGGACAAATAGTTGTGCAAGTATAGCCATTTTATGTTGTTCTTTTTCTCTTATAGCTCCACCAAGTGGCCAAGCTCTGCATTTTTTCCCCTGTGACCTCAGATTGAGCTCTTACATAAGTGTTCCGGGTTTGGTGGCTTTATCTCATTCTGTTCAGGAGTTAAAAGGATTTTACTAACTGTGGTCCCGCCACTTTCAAACGTTATTCACTCTCCCGAGAATCTTTCTGCACTGGTTTGGTTCCGATCGGGCGAAAAACCTAGGACTGGTTCGCAAAAGTAGGTTTTTCAAAAAATCCAAAATACCCAAAAATTTCACTGACGAAAAATGAGTTTTGTCTGGTGTGAGCCAAGGATTCCAACAACATAAGACACTTGAGCCTGCGACTGGCGGTTTAGGAGTTATGAGCGATTTCGTACTTTCGATCGCTGTAGCGCCCTCGTCAGGCCAATTGAGGTGAGCCTTGGCCACGTAGGCGGTGTGAGTACTACCTTTCCTCCAAGTTTCAAGTCTTTACAACTTATGGTTTGGTCTGCACTATCCAGTCAGTTTTACGTGGCGATTGCTGAGCCATTCTAACAATTGCAATAGGGTAATTGACAATAGACTCCAATAAACGATTTCTTCTCTTCCGTGTCAGTCTTTGCAGCGTGTTCACGAAAGTACCACGACCGATGCGTGTGGTGCTGCTGATGCAGAAGCTGGCGTTTCTCTTGCACATGTACTAGAGAGCACATTTGAGGTGAGGAGGAGTCAGTTCTTTTTGAAATGCCGAACTGAAACAGTGAGAATGAGGGTGTGCTGCCGTGCATGTTTCTTTTCTGCCTAACCTAGAATAACATGATTTGGCAGATCATAACATGGCAATCAGGATAGAATAACAGAAAATGTGGCTCCAGTTAGTAAAAGCTAGAAACACAAGTCATGAAATGCTTGTACACATCATCTGCCTCGGAAGGCAACAGTGGGTTGAAGTAGAGAGATAATTGACTAGGACAGGACAGGCTGCATCTGATGTCTTTAAAGTGTTTGCCATCATCCGTAATTCATAC
Source organism: Labeo rohita (assembly GCF_022985175.1). Lineage (NCBI taxonomy): Eukaryota > Metazoa > Chordata > Actinopteri > Cypriniformes > Cyprinidae > Labeo > Labeo rohita. Next base: position 27,388,213 of record NC_066884.1, on the reverse strand, counting down.
TTTCAAAGCAGGAGTCTTTGATATGGTTCACTGGCTGTATTACGAGAACTATAGAGGGAAAAAAGTAATGACTTAGTCATGGGGTCAAATGAAACTTGGCTCAGCGGCAGGAGGAGGAGGAGGAGGAGGAGGAGAATGAGGTAATGCCGTCGTTTTTAATGGCAAACATGCTTGAGGTAAATATTTGCACATAGCTCATGCCATGAGAGCACTTCTGCAGTATATCACATCCACATGTCTCAAGCACTTTAACTGTTTCTAGTTGAGGCTCAGTTGACCGTACCCTGAGGCCTCATAATGGGAAAGTCATGGTATGACTTCAGCCCCGATAACCTCGGTTTGGAGAGCTTGCTTGTGTGCGCACAATCAAAACAGAAATTATATCCACCAACAAGAGAACATTGTATCTTTGTACTGTGACCATCTGTGTTATTCTGTATCCTGTAAGTACATCATTGTAAGGGGTACAATTATGACCACTATTTTCCTTGATCTTTTGACATAAAAAAACATCTTGTACTATGAAAATGTATTGTAGCTCTCAGAAACTTAATGCATTTAATTCCTATACGAACATCTTTTGAAACTAAAGGCTGGAATACACTACACGAAGAATCTCTTTTTATATCATGTTTACTCTTGCATCTAGTTCGTCATTTGATGACTTTTGATGATGTTTAAGTGCTGTAATCGGGTCCCTGGTGCATCTAGCAACCCAGAAAACTTAAAAAAGGACAACCCAAATCTTTGTTTTCTTTGCAAGCATGTGAAAAAATGAGCCACTCAGATTTTGCTCCCCTAGTGATGTAGGAAAGGGTTCTTATTATAATATTGCCGCCCCTTAATCTGCATGTTTCCACCCATGGCGTTGCCATTTTGTTTTACCTTCACAGACATAACTGACCATGTTTTAATAACTTATGTGTTTTTTTTTTTAATCATAAACTTGTGTGTATTTGCGCAATAAGACATGAAAGAGAAATTCGTTTAGTACTTACATGCCATGTGACAGCCGCTTTCTGTGCGTGTGCTTCAGATGTGTGTGCTCAGAAAACCGTATTTCAGAAGTTTAAAGGAGAAGTCCACTTCCAGAACAACAATTTACTCACCCCCTTGTCATCCAAGATGTTCATGTCTTTCTGTCTTCAGTCGTAAAGAAATTATGGTTTTTAAGGAAAACATTTCAGGATTTTTCTTCGTATAATGGACTTCAATTGTGCCTGTTTCTGAACTTCCAAAATGTAGTTTAAATGCAGCTTCAAAAGGCTCTAAACGATCCCGGCCGAGGAAGAAGGGTCGTATCTAGCAAAATGATCTGTCATTTCTTTCGAAAAATAAAAATTTGCATACTTTTTAAGCACAAAAGCTGGTGTAGCACAGGCTCTGGGATGCGCGTTCTTGAATGATTTGTTCATTTTGAACGGATCTTTAACGTGACTCGGGAAGAACGAGTCGTCTTAGGGAGTGATTTGTTCAGTTGTGCATGCGCAACATCCTATTAGGTTCTGTACTGGAATTAGTTCACCTGTTTGAAGTCTTTGGGTTTTTCGAGTCGTTTGTTCATCTTATGGGGCTGTCACGTGATGAATGAGTGACTCAAACCCGAAAACTTGTCAGATAAGAGGTGAGGTGAGCTAATCACAGACTAAAGACCCAGGTAAACAATGAATTAATCTTTTCTGTTTCTTATAGCATTACAATTTTGTCTTGTTTGTAGTGTGATCAACGTTTGTGTAAGCGGTAGATGTGTTAGGGAAGTAACACGTAACATTTTAATTATATTTTGTTAAAATGAATGAAATGACTCAAAAAAAGATTTGTTCATTTTGCTGAACGAGACTCAAAGGCCCGAGTCGGTAAAATGATCTAAACATCCCATCGCTACTATGAATCACATCTAAGTTCATCGTCTGTGTACTCCGGCTCAAAAAGGTAGAGAACGGCGGAAAACTTCATCTTTTTTTTCTCCTACATCTTCAGAATCATCCGACATCGTTGTAGTTTTTAGTTTGTAAACAGCGTTTGACTTACTTGCACTTTGTTAGTCTTTGCACGTTTGCTTTGTAAACACTGGGTCTGTAGTTCCACGTGACCTTTCAACGTGATTCAATAGTACGTAGTGTCATTAACGCGCATCCCAGAGCCTGTGCTACACATGCTTTTGTGCTTAAAAAAAAAATGGCAGATCGTTTCGCTAGATAAGACCCTTCTTCATTGGCTCTCAGCCTTTTGAAGCCGCATTTAAAATAAATTTTGGAAGTTTAGAATCGGGGGCACAATTGAAGACTATTATACGAAGAAAAATCCTGAAATGCTTTCCTCAAAAACCATAATTTCTTTACGACTGAAGACAGAAAAACATGAACATCTTGGATGACAAGGGGGTGAGTAAATTATCTGTAACTTTTTGTTCTGGAAGTGCAGTTCTACTTTAAACTTGTATGGTTTTAAAACGCATGATTTCAGTGCAATAGATGTGAAAATCAAAACCAAACAGATGTTTTTTGGCAGAGTATCTGAGTTACGAGCTGTAAAGGCACAGCCCTATTCTGTAAAAGGGGGCGGGGAGCAGCAGCTCATTTGCATTTAAAGAGACATGCATGAAAATTGGAATGAATTTCTGCTTCCACTGAAAATAGGCATTTTCAAAATGATATACTAAATGATCTGTGGGGGGTATTTTGAGCTGAACTTTTATAGACATATTCTGGGGATACCTGAGAGGTCTTGTAAAAAAGGGGTATAATAGGTTCCCTTTTAAAAACTGAATTGTTAAAAGTGGAATTCTGAGAGTGAGACGTTTCTCTGGTTATGAAACCAAGCTAAACAAAGTGCGGATATGAAACAAGTCAACATAAAAATAGATAACATAAAAGTATCTGAGACTTACATAACGAGAAGTGAAATGCCTGGCATCTAATACATGAAAATCACTTATCCAGAATTTTAGTAAAGGATTTCCTTGTTAAACCTCACCCATGTTATGCAAAATGATTAAGTACACAACTTTTTTATAACTTCCTTCTGGTTGGACTTTGAGCTGTTTGTAACTTGTTCATGTTGGTTTAAGTTTAGAAAAAAACTCTAGTTATGACAAAACAGGGAACAGCATTGTTCACCATGATGTATTTACTTCTCTGCAATTAGTGTGAATTCAGATGCTCACCACACCTTCAGCATCACTTGATACACATTTACCAGACACATTAATGTATAATGTTAAGAATATTAAAGAGGAATTGCCCACATGTTCAGGGTGTTTTAAAGGAACATGTTCAAATTTAACCCAGATGGTTGACTAACCTACATCCAGGTGGGCGGCTCTCTTGAGAACCGATTCTGCATGAAAACTGTTTCAGGCACCAAAGCTACAGACCACTTACGAAAAGATTTTCCATATGCTGTACTGCCAAACTATGTGACCAAGATCCTTCCCGGTAGTCTTGAATTACTTTTTTTTGTTTGCCTTGCAAAATTTTGGATGTTAACTGTGCAGAAGAAGTAGTCTGAACTGTAACACCTCATTGACTACATATTGTTGTCATTTTCAGATCAAGATGGCTGACTCTAGCACCGGGAAGCCTATTGTGGTGACGTCCTCCGTCTCCCTCAAAGTTACCGCTCCTTCTTTCTACAACCAACCTAAGAAGTTTGCATCTGTCGCTCCTCCACGCCCAAAAGCACAGATGGCCCCATCACAGCCCATGCCATTTGTAAGCACCGGCGTAATTGGACGAGTTGGAGAGATGCCCCCACCCCCTTCATCTCTTTGTGAGGGTAAGGCAATGAAAGGTGTCATTAAAGATCTAAAAAAAAAAAAAATCTCACACATGTGCCAAGTTCTTAAAAATGTACTCTACATGTTTTATGTGAATTTGGAATACTTTTAAACCGTTTTCAAAAATAGTCAACTGATATGTGTTTTTCAGGGCTGAAACCAATTATTACAGCTTAAGTAGATCAACAACCGATATTTTGAACCGATGCATATGGTGTAAAAATGAAAATTAGTGTCAAAATTAATAATAACAAGAGATCTGATTAAAACTTTTTTCAAATGCTTTTAAATTATTTTATCACCAAATCGGTTTTGAAAATGACCGTTACCGATAACCATAGAAATACTTAATATCATATCGGCACTGATAATCGGTCATCCCCTAATTTTAGCAACCTTAAAGTGTTATGTAGGGTAACCTTCGAATAAAAAGTAATATTTTATATATTAACATATTATATTAACATTTTTAATAATCCTTGAATACATGAGTGTACACATCTTATTCTTTTTTTTAATTATATATATATATATTTTTTTACACAAATATCATGTATGAATTCAAGTTTTCAGGGAGTTGCACCACATTTGATTCTACTAACTAAACTAACCTTGCCTAAAGGTTAAATTATTTGACATTTTAAGAAAAAATATTGATCTTGACTCACAGTCATGCATGTCTGCAGAAGTCCTCTCTCTGATATCATTTCCTGTTTAGTGTTTTTCATGCATGATTGTTGCACCACATGACAGCGATTACAAATGTTAATAGGCTTTGAAGCAACTGTGTTAAAACGTTTAAAACGTTTTTAATTTAATAAAAAATTAAATGTACCTAAAGAAATAATGGTAACACTTTACAATAAAGTTCACTAGTTAACATTAGTTAATTACATTAGCTAAGAATGAACAACACCTTTACAGCATTTATTAATTTTAATGTTAATTGAAGCATTTACTAACGCGTTATTAAAATCACAAGTTGTGTTTGTTAACATTAGTTAATGCACTGTGAACTAACACAAACAAATAATGAACGACTGTATTTATTTTTATTAACAAATGAATACATGGAATAATAAATGTTCATTGTTTGTTCATGTTCGTTAATACAATAACTAATGTTAACAAATGACACCTTATTGTTTTACTGAAATAAAACAATTTTCTTCATTTTGGTATCAATTATAAGTTGTTGATCATTTATTATATATTCAATGTGAGGTGCTTTTAAGAAACCTCACCCTACGTGTTTTTCAGACTTAGGCTTTGTTTATTTTTGCAGTTACTATAACAGATTGCACAATTGTTGTAATTCTCTCCTCACCAGAATTACAACATGAGCGCTTGGCAACAGAATGCATTTTCAGACATGACTGTTAAAGTGTTCACGTTTGAGCCAAGTGTTGAAAGCTTATAAAAAGCTAAGTATGACTTGAAGGATTAAAATAGCATTTTTCCATCTTTACTTATGTCTGGCATGTTCATTATCTGTATTGTCCCTCAAATACCAGTCATAATGATCTGTGTGAGAGAAGCAACGATGTATGCTAATGTACGTGCAGTATGTAAAAAAGCTATGCTATCATGCTTTGTGTAGAGCTGAATGAACAATGCAGATAGGGATTGTTTTGTTATTGTGAATTGGTGCGAGTGTAATGAAATTCACTGCCTCCGTTTATTAGACTTCCCGCCCCCACCTCCTCCTCCACTGGACGATGCAGAGCTTCCAGCCCCTCCTCCAGAATGCCATATCACACCCCCTGCATCCGATGCCCCTCCTCCTGCATTCCCAGCCCCGCCCCCAGTCGCAGAAGACCTGAACCTCCCTGCACCTCCTGAGGAATTAACCTCTGTACCTTCTGCCTCCTTCCCCCCACCCCCACCACCACCTCCTCCTCCCCCTGAGACCGGTGCAGGTGTCAACTCTCAGGTATGTTTCCCAATATTTGATTTGATTTCAATTTGATTTTAATCTTTTTTTCTTGCCCGTATGTCATTCTCAATATTTATGACTTTCTTATTTCTTTTCCTTGCACTGTACTGACCACAGTTTCATCCCTTTTCGTAACTCCATTTTTTGATGAATCAAAATTATTTTTTTACTGGAATATTGAAATTATTTTTGGTAATTGAGTAATCTGTCAATTATTCTGATGATTAATCGAGTAATTGGATAATTGTAATTCTTTGGTAGTAATAAAAATAGACATAAGTGAACAATAGCCTTTAAAATGACTTAAAATGTATATATATTAGCAATGAGGCAATAATTAGTTCAAATAAAGTATCTAAAGCAAGTAATCGTATGGTTTTATTGAACAAAACTGTTAAAATACAGAATTTATTCTAAAAAAATCTAAGAATCCATTATAACAAATGACTGCAGAGTGCGCCAACGGCCAGACGATTGTTTTACACTTTACTACGCAATCTAATTTGTGTTTCATATTCTACAATCTTTAATATTTGGCCATTTCTTTATGATGGAAAAGCTACAGCCACTGTAATTTCTTAAATATATGAACATCAAAATGTATTAACTCAGAGTGAGGGTTTAAACTTTTATTTTGAAATTGTGACGAACAGTTAGCATATTGAGAAAAATATTGATGTATTCTCCTGTGTTTGTGTAGGTTTATAAATGATTTACCTTACAAATCTGATGAAATAACACACATTGCGTTCCCAGATGAACATTATAATAAACCCAAACTCACAACAACATGCAGAGAGGGAGTTTGAGATGCTCCACACATGTAAAAATTGTTAGCAGCATTTACTGTGAACAGAGCCGCTCTTAGATGTACGTAATCTACACGCATGTAAATAATTAAAGTGCATAAATTAAACCTGCATTGCATATATTTATTTAATTGAATCATATGCTTTATGATTTTTAAATAGGTTAAAATGTGGAATGTGCCACTTCCGGTTTGCTGATTATTCGACATGGGCAAAATGCAATTGAGGATTAGTTAAACATCACTGTATCAGTCAATAATTTCAGCCAACTAAAATAATTTTGTTTACTGAAATTTTGGTGCGTCACTAATTCTCATTATGGCCTAATATGTCAAAGCGTAGTGCTTTTTAGTCTTATGTAATTCTAATGACTCTCTTTGTGTATATAAAGAAGAATTGCGCAGTTTGTTGCAGTAAACTCTGCTATCCTGTGAGACGTAGTTATGCATGCTGCCTGCTGACATGTCCATATAAGCCCTGGCTCTATTTATGGATGTGTTATTGTGGTGAGTGCGATGTAATTGGGCTACATCATCACTCTCACAGGGCCTTGTTCAATCAAACAGAGCTGCTGTTGCTACTGAAAGCAGTGAAGCTATAGCTCAAATCCACTGCGTAAAAAAAAAATTGTGAAACATTTTCTTTATATAGGTTTTTAGGGATGCACTAAACTTACTGACTGGTTGCCTAAATGAGTGATTGACTTGTAGTTTACCCAGAAATAAAAATGTGCAGAAAATGTACTTGCCTTCAAACCATCTTAAAGGAACACTCCTCTTTTTTTGAAAATAGGCTCATTGTCCAACTCCCCTAGAGTTAAACATTTGAGTTTTACCGTTTTCGAATCCATTTAGCCGATCTCCGGGTCTGGCGGTAGCACTTTTAGCATAGCTTAGCATAGATCATTCTGATTAGACAGATAGCATCTCGCTCAAAAATGACCATATATATATATATATATTTCCTATTTAAAACTTGACTTTTCTGTAGTTGCATCGTGTACTAAGACGGACTGAAAATGAAAAGTTGCGATTTTCCAGGCTGATATGGCTAGGAACTATACTCTCATTTCAGCATAATAATCAAGGAACTTTGCTGCCGTACCATGGGTGCAGCAGGCGCAATGATATTACACAGCGCCTGAAAGTGACCGGAACTAAATTTGTGTAGATGCAGAGTTGACGGCTGCATAATATCATTGCGCATGCTGCACCCATGGTACGGCAGCAAAGTTCCTTGATTACTACGCCGAAATGAGAGTATACAGTAGTCAACATTTGAAGTGGATCAAAACCTTTCATCGAAGTTGTCCTAAAACCAAAACAATACACTGTTCATGTCTTAGGACAACTTTGATGGGCTTTTTTGATCCACTTCAAATGTTGACTACTGTAGTTCCTAGCCATATCAGCCTAGAAAATCGCCACTTTTCCTTTTTCTGTCCGTTTTTGTACACTATATAAATACAGAAGAGTCAAGTTTTAAATGGGGAAAAATATCAAAACTCTTTGGTCATTTTTAAGCGAGATACTAATGGTCCAGTTGGATTCAATGATCTATGCTAAGCTATGCTTAAAGTGCCACCACCCTACCTGGAGATCGGCTGAATGGATTCAAAAATGGTAAAACTGTTTAACTCTGGGGGAGTTGGAAAATGAGCCTATTTTCAAAAAAAGTGGAGTGTTTCATTAAATGTAGATGAGTTTGTTTTTTCATCAGAACAGATTTTGACCGATTCAGTATCACATGCTCATCAGTGGATCCTCTGCAGTGGATGGGTGCCGTCAGAATTCAAACACTGATTAAAAAAAAAAAAAAAAATCACAATAATCCACAAGACAGCAGTTGATCAGTTAATGTCTTATTAAATAAAAAGCTGCATGTTTATAAGGGGGAAAAAATCCAACAAGGCGTTTTAATTTTAAACCATTGCTTCTGGCCAAAATTCCAGTCCATAATAAAATGATGAAGTCCATCCCCTTTTGTCCTCTCACATAAAAATCCACCAACATACTTTTTTTTTTTTAACTGTTTTTGACTGCTTTAGCTTATAAACAGTGCTTGTGCATATTTCACTGCTGATTCAGACAAGACAACTTCTATATTATGGATAGGGGACTCGTATTTCTAATGGGAAACGACAGTTTAAAGTTGATATCTTGATGAATTTACTACAAACATGCAGCTTTGCACTTGAGAACTTGATCATATATGCAGTAATTCATGAAATGGATGCAATAAACAAACTAGTCTAACTAGTTGGTTGTTGGTCAAGTAGCTGACCATAGTGCCTGATCCCAAACGTTTTCTAAATTTTAAGGCTTATAATCAATCTTTCATTTCCGCTGTCGAGCAGTGCAGTCATTTGTCATAGAAAGTGCATGTTTCTTCTTCGAACGTTGTGGTGATTGTATAGTGCTGTGGTTTTCTGAGAGCAAGACTGTAATTTGTTTGCGTCTTTCTCAGCTCTTTCAAATTTCTTAAGGCGTCATCCCTCTCATTTTGGATTCACATGCATATTCTGCCCTTTTATTTTCACATATAATTTGATCGAATGACTTTAACTATGCATTAATTATAATCTAGGATCTCATCCTTATTTATATCTGTTCCTCACACTTTTAATGCTCTCTGGATTGTTTTTTAGCTCTGACCCTGTCATTTTCTGTTTCACATATTCCTTGTTTATTGCCTTGTACTCTATCCCACCCTTTTATTGCCTCACATTTTATATACTCTTGTTCTCCCTTTGACACTGTGTCTGGTTTCATGGCTGATTCACCTTTTCTTGTCAGTCTCCTCTCCTAAACCACGTCTTCTTTGACCTCTCCTGCACCCCACACTCATCTCGTTTTTTTTTTTTTTTTTTTTCGAAATTCTTTCCTACAATGTCTCTTGTTTTGTTCTCCATAGAGGCTGGTTGAGAAACAGACCAGTTTTGACAGGCAGTTGGGCTCTTTGACTGATATGTTATCAGAAATGGAGACAAGTGGACCTTTTAACCCAAAGGTAAACGTAGAACCTTTAACCTCTGACCTTCTGCTATCTCTCTTTCATTTTTAAACCCTAATGGGATGGTTTACCCCAAAAAATACAGTTAAAATAAACAGATTCATACTTCGATTCTACAATCCAATTATAGTATTTTGATAAATTGAGAAATGAAACTTAAACTTAACCATAACTAGATAATAGAGGAACAATTATTTCTCAAAATGGTAAACTTGTGAAACTGATGCCACAATTTCAAGATTTTGTAAGCCTTTTAAGTTCCTTTTTCCTGTCAGCTGTGTGACGTATTTCTGTTTGTGTTTGTTTGCTCAGTTGCCTAGCCAGTTTTCATCAGCACCAGCGCCAAAGCCGGTGGCAGCACCACCACCGACCGCTCCTAAGCCTGCCCTTTCCTTTCTGCCCCCTCCTGAGCTGCAGGATCGTCCTCCCCCTGCCCCTTGGGCTGAGGAGCTACGTGCCCGAACACGACCGGCCAATCAGAACGCAACATCTGCCCCCGTACCTGTACAGTCATTTTCTAAAGGCCCAGCTATTGCTCCAAAAACCAACTTCCCACCCAGTCAACTGAATTCAAATTTTGGTTCCAAAACAGTTAGTCCCGCACCTTCCGGAGGCGCAAGAGCGTTTAACCACGCTGTTAAAACCCCTGTCCAAAGCTCTTTCCCACCACCTCCACCTGCTGCCCCTCCTGCCCCTGTTCCTCCACCAGTGAATATTCCTGCCCCTGCACCTACATTCAATCACTCCGAAACATCTCCCATTGGTAGTCAGCAACGCTTTGCTCCGCCTTCTCCTGCAGCACCTAAGACGTCACCCGTCTCATCGCTCAAAAGACCAGCAGGAAACACTGCTTCACCAAAGGTGGGTCTGGTTTAAATTGTAATGCAATGCAGTTATACAGTAAATAAAGATAATGTAAGGTAAGATAACAAAGAAACAAAAATTCAAAGAACTGTGGAAAAATAAAGATATTTCCTGAAGAAAGTACCTGTATTCTCAAAGTGGTAAAAAAGTAGGTTTATGGTTTTGGTAAGGTTAACTTTTAGGCTTTAGTTTGGTGAACTAAATGCTGTTTTAGAGTGGTCCTAAATTTTGGTGTTATATGTCAGAAACAAGATGTGATGCAGACCATCTTTGCAGTGTAAAAGCAGCAATAAATGATTGAAGAGATGCATGAAGTAAAAGGCAATAAATTTAACATGTAAATATGCATTAAATTGATTTAAAAGTTACAAATGTTACAAAAGAAAAAAACATACCAGTAGTAATAAGAAATGCTTCTTGAGTACCAAATCAACATGTTAGAATGATTTCCTAATGATCATGTGACACTGAAGACTTTGGAAGCCGTTTCTGCCACTAAATAAAAAAAACAAAAGACAATTTTTCGGAGAATTGCATGATACAAACTCACAGTTCTGACTTTTTTTCTCAAACTGCGAGTTATAAATTCAGAATTGTGAATTTTTCTCAGAATTGCATGTTTATATCTTGCAATGCTGAAAATTCTGAAAAGTCAGAATTGTGAGATATAAACTTGGAATTATGAGAACATCAGGTTTTTTCACCTTAAAGTTAGACTTTATAGTTCGCAGTTGTGAGTTTATATCTCATTAAATCTCATTAAATCTTTTTTTCATTGAGTTATTTAAAAACGAGTTTTTATCTTGCAATTCTGACTATTTTTCGATTTTTATATCACACAATTCAGAAAAAAAAATGTCAAAATTGTCGAATCGTGAAATTGTGACTTTTATGAGAATTGTGATAGGGTTTTTTTTTCTCAGAATTGTGAGATATAATCTGAGAATTGTGATTTTTGTCTCACCATTGTTTTTCTTTTTTTTTTTTTTTTTTTTTTTTTTTTTTTTTTTTTTTTTTTAGTTTATATCACAAATTCTGACTTTATATCACACAGTTGCGAGTTTGTCACAATTCTGAGAAAAAAACCTCAGAGTTACATATTGTGAGATATGTAAAAAGTGCAATTCTGTCTAGCAATTGTAAATTTCTATCTGACTTTATATCTCACAATTTCGATTTTCTTCTGACTTTAAGTCCCGCAACTGCAAATTTATATCTCACTATTCTGTGAAAAAGTCAAAATTGTGAGGAAAAAAATCAGTGTTGCGTGATATAAACTCACAAATTTTTTTCTGGTCAACTAGTAGTCGTTCATTTTAAGCATTAGTCGACTATTAGTCGCATGTTTATTAATAAACCATATAAATCATAATAATGAGCCTTTAATTCCCTACATAGCCTAATAAATGTTTCATACAGATTACATAATCTGAGAATATTTGTTTTTTGAATATTTGAATTGGTTAATTTAAAAGTAGACAGTTCACTTAATATAGATATATTTTCATGCCTGTAAGGCAGGTATACACAGAGTTTCGCATTCAAGTTCGCAGACAGTGAGACGGCAGATTGGAAAAATGTATTACTTTTATCTATATGAGCAAAAATGATGGCGTGACCGCAAGTGACTGCACCGGCGCCTCCATCTGTCATGCAGTAAGCGTGCTACTGTTCAGCCTCCACACTCTGCACAGACACTTCAATAGCGCACATTTTTTTTGGTTAACACTAGATTGAGCGGTCATATAAAGTTGCTACTACTCACATATTTCAGATGATAAACCATATCTGAGGTCGATGAATCATAGGCGACCGTTTGGACGTCTTGTATTACCACATAAACCAGCTGCTAATGATCTGTCACGGACTGTGTGACCTCGGCACTTCCTGTGGATTTTTTTTTTTGTGACTAATAAAATTTTGGTCGACAAAGCCTCTTCTCATCGACTAACGGTTAATCAACTATTAGGGGGCAACCCTAGTTTTCATAGAAGTTTTTACTGTGTTTTCTGAACAAATGCAGACTTGGTGAGCATGAAAGACTAATGGATTTAAAAATCCATTAGTTTTACTCTACTTAAAAGATCTAAAGTTTGCAGATGTAAAACTGAAATTATGTATTAAAAACAATGTTTGAATTGAAACATATGCTGTTGTATTTTAGGTGTCAGGTTCAGGTTCAGGTCCTGGTGGAGCTCCTCTCACTATGAGGGAAGTAGAAGAGCTGGAGAAGATGACTAAAGACTTTATTAAAGACATGGACAAGCATCCTCCTGTCATCACCTCTCCGCCTACAGGTACACAAACACACCATCAACTCTCCTCCTACACACAGTCTCACATCCACCTTATGCACACATCCACACCCCTAAAGGAGAAGTCCACTTCCAGATCAGCAATTCACAAATGATTTACTCACCCCCTTGTCATCCAGTGTTCATGTCTTTCTGTATTCGAAGAAATTATGGTTTTTGAGGAAAGCGTTTAAGGATTTTTCTCCATATAATGGACTTCATTGGTGCCCCGATTTTGAACTTCCAAAATGTAGTTTGAATGCAGCTTCAAAGGGCTCTAAACGATCGCAGCCGAGGAAGAAGGGTCTTATCTAGTGAAACGATTGGTCTTTTTTTTTTTTTTTTGGAAAATAATTTTTTTTTTTAATACTTTTTAAGCACAAAAGCTTGTGTAGCACAGGCTCTGGGATGCACGTTTATGACGCTACGTACTATTGAATCAGGTCGAAAGGTCACACCAAACGTAGGCAGAACTACTGACCCAGTGTTTACAAAGCGAACACGCAAAGGCTTAGAAAGTGCAAGTACGAAAAGGTACAACGATGTCCTCCTCTCAAGTTGTAGGAGAAAATAAGATGGAGTTTTTCCCCATACTCAGTACACAGACGATGAACTTACACGTGATTAGTAGTAGTGATGGGAAGTTCGGATCATTTTACCGACTCAGACCTTTGAGTCTCATTCAGCAACAAATCTTTTTCCGAGTTATTCCGTTTATTTTAGCAAAATATAATTAAACATGTTACATGTTACTTCCCTAACACATCTACTGCTTACACAAACACTGATCACACTACAAACAAGACAAAACTATAATGCTGTAAGAAACAGAAAATGTATTGTTTACCTGGGTCTTTAGTCTATGATTAGCTCACTTCACCTCTTATCTGACAAGTTTTCGGGTTTGAGTCATTCGTTCATCCCGTGACAGCCCCATAAGATGAATGAACGACTCGAAAAACCGAAGACTCGAAACCAGTGAATTCCAGTATAGAACCTAATAGGAGATCTCCCTGAGATGACTCGTTCTTCCAGAGTCAGATTAAAGATTCGTTCAAAATGAAAGAATCATTCAAGAATGACCCATCAGTAATTTGTAGCATTGTGAACGCGCATCCCAGAGCCTGTGCTACACGAGCTTTTGTGTTTAAAAAGTATTAAAAAAAAAAAGTGACCGATCGTTTCGCTAGATAAGACCCTTTTTCTTTGGCTGGGATTGTTTAGAGCCTTTTGAAGCTTCATTTAAACTACATTTTGGAAGTTTAAAATCGGGGCACCATTTAAGTCTATTATATGGAGAAAAATCCTGAAATGCTTTCCTCAAAAACCATAATTTCTTTACGACTGAAGACATGAAACCACATCTTGGATGACAAGGGGGTGAGTAAATCATTTGTAAATTGTTGTTCTGGAAGTGGACATCTCCTTTAAGATTACATTTATTCTAATTTCAGTGATTTCCTAGTTTTGACGTTAATTTAAGCCTCATTCATAGACGCCCATATGGCTGTTGTTTAACGCACAGCAGACAAGCTGTGATAAACATTGACTGTGCGATGCTGCCAGACTTCTCTTGCTCTTTCTCTGTCTTCCTTTCTCTTTATCAGTCTGTGTAGGTGTTTAGCTTGATGTAGCTTCTCTATCTCAGTTTATTGCTCTATTATCAGTGTCTAAACAGCACACCGCTTCACCTCTCCCATGTCTGGATTTCTCTGGAAGAGTGTTGTAATGATCTCACTCTGTCTTTGTCAGTATTGATGTTTTTTTTCTTAGTAGCTTAGGTGTGCATGCACGTAAAAGCTAAAAATACTTTATGATCAGTTTTTGATTTTATCAACCTACTTCCACATACAACTGGAATAAACAGTTTATTGGTGTTTTTATAGAGTTCGTAGGGTTTTTTTTAAGTCTGATATATTGTTGTTCATAGATTGAGTTCTTTTTTTGCCAGGGTTTGTTGTTATAACCCTTTGCTAAGCCCCACCCCTACCCCAACTCTAGGTAGGTAGGATTAGTCAGGAATGTTTTAAGGCGGAGCTTAGGGTCAATTAGCGAGGCTGTGCTGTTGAACTGAGACCTCTGAAGCACAAGTGACCTCTCCAGTCATCCAATTATCACCCTAGAGACTAATCTGTTTACTGCTCCATAATTAACCATTCTTTACTTCCTAACTCACTCCTTGTCCACAATCTCTAATTTTCGTTCTTAATACAAACATATTTTTGCAGGTGTGCGGTAAATGTGGAGAGGCTCTGTCTAGATCTCAGCCAGCAGTAAGAGCGATGGATAAGCTCTTCCACTCCCATTGTTTCTGCTGCATGTCCTGTCGGCGCCCCCTACAGGGCATGCAGTTCTACGACCGTGACGGAACGCCTCAGTGTGAGGACTGCTACATGGTGAGACCAACCCGTTTAGACATGTCAAATTACATATTTGTGGTTTACATTTTTTTTGGAGTCAGAAATTATAGATATGCACTGTTATCCATATGACATACTTTGATAACATGTGGGAACTTGTTCAGAACACTATATTTTCAGACCAGTTTACCAGTTTTGTTCCTTAAAGCATAGCATTGTTTTTCTTACTGTGTGACTTGTGTGTTTCCAGAATTCTCTGTCTGTGTGTTCCCGCTGCGGGGAGAAGATCACGGATCGTGTCCTGAAGGCGGTGGGCCAGTGTTTCCATGCCGGCTGTTTCCTCTGCACTACCTGCGGCTGCACCCTGGAGGGCGCTCCATTCATCACCGATGACAACAACAACCCCTACTGTGTGAAAGATTACCATCGGTGAGCCATCACCAAATCACAGACCAGTCACAGCTCTGTTATACTGGAGCAGTTTGACCAACTATGCTGTTCAAACAGTCATTAATGCTAATAACAATTCAGTGAGATTTTATATGGGTTATTCTTCAACTATTGAACCTATAAAATGAAACTTACTTAAAACACAAGTTTCAAAATTAGTTGATTTAATTTGGGGTTAATATTGTGCTGGAAATGACTGTTTTTGGAATAGACATTTCTTAGTTTTATGTATCCTAAAAACACACAATTAAATAGACTTTATTCTTTTTGTGTGATTGGCTTGCATATTGATTGTAAATGATGCACAGCATTTTTCTGTTCACAAGTGATATCACATCACATTTACACATCTTGTATTTTATCTCAGACATTCTTTTTTTTTTTAAGCTAGTACGCTGCTTTTGGGTGCACTTAATTAGCGGAAAAGTGTTTATTGTGGTGGAAAGTTCTTAATTTCATGCTTTTTGTGTAATGGGGTTAACATGGAAGCCTGTTTCCACCAATGATTAAAAAATAAAAAGGTACTTGTGACTTCGGTCATAATTCTAATACAAACTCTCAATTCTGCCCTTTTTTTTTCTCAGAATTCGCAATTTTCACTTTTTTGCCCCTCAGAATTGTGATATATAAACCTGAAGTTCTGACTTTTTTTTTCCAGAATTGTGAGTTTATATCTTACAGTTCTGACTTCTGACTTTTTTGTGAGGAAAGTCAGAATTGTCAGATATAAATTTGCAGTTCTGCGAAAATCTTTTTTTTCTTTATTTAGTTTATATCCGACAATTCTGACTTTGTCAGAATTGTGAGATAAAAAGTCACAATTACCTGTTTTTATTTTCTATTCAGTGGCACAAACGGTTTTCCATAAGTTACAGCTTAGATCTGAAATGATGCACAAAATTTTTTTCAAAAGTAATATTCTGTCTTCATATATCGCAACTTTATTTCAATAGACAAGTGCACTACTTGGTATTCTTACTTTTAGGATTTTATTTAGGATCTAAGTAAAATCACCAAGCATGCATTTATTTGAGCCAAAGTACAGCAAAAACAGTACGACTTTGAAATATTTTTTACTATTTAAAAGAACTCTTTTCTATTTGAATATTTTAAATGTTATTTATTCCTGTGATTTCAAAGCTGATTTTTTTTAACATCATTACTCCAGTTACATGATCCTTCAGTAATCATTCTAATATTCTGATTTGCTGCTCAAAAAACATTTGTTATTATGTTGACAACAGCTGAGTAGAAATTTTTCAGGTTGCTTTGATGAATAGAAATCTTTTGTAACATATATAAATGTTTTTATCATCACTTTTGATCAATTTAAAGCATCCTTGCTAAACAAAAATATTAATTCCTATCATTTCGTTTCCTATGTATATGTATATGTGTGTGTATGTATGTGTGTGTATATATATATATATATATATATATATATATACACATACATAACACTTAAAATATTAAAATAGAAAACAGTTATTTTAAATAGTACAAATATTTCAGAATCATACTGTTTTTGCTGTACTTTGGCTCAAATAAATGCATGCTTGATGATTTTACTGTTTTGATCAAATAAATACAGGCTTGGTGAGCAGAAGTGACTTCTTTTTAAAAAAAAAAAAAAAAAAACCATTACAAATCTTACTGTTCAGAAACTTTTGACTGGTAGTGTATAAAAAGTTAATATAAGTCATTTTTACACAGTTGAAAGTCTGACTATGATAAGAGTAATACAATAAAATCTATAAATAATTCATTTTAAAATGGAAAAGAAAATGGAAAAATAAAACTAAGTGAGCACAAAAATATTTTTAAATAGAATTTACAATAGAATAGAAATAAATGGGAAAAGGTGGGATATAAAAATGCCTGAAAATGAATAAACACCCATAAAAAAAGTTATACAATATTAAAAATGTTTTATTTATCTTAGCTTTTCTCCTTCTTGTGCTTCTTTCAGCCGTTTCTCTCCACTTTGCGTAAGCTGCAATGAGCCGATTGTTCCCGACCCTGGAAGTGAAGAGACAGTCAGGGTTGTTGCCTTAGAGAAGAACTTTCACCTGAAGTGCTACCGCTGTGAGGTACGAAGACGCTTCTGTTAGTGACGTTACCTATTTGTTCCAGCCACGTTAAACATTTTTAAATAAAAAAAAAAAATGTTTACTTTCTTTCATTGCAGGATTGTGGCCGTCCCCTTTCCATAGAGGCAGACGCTGATGGCTGCTATCCACTGGATGGCAAAATTCTGTGCATGAAGTGCCATACCCAACGTGCCAAGCAGGCCAAACATTGATCGGTGGAACTTAAACCAAACCTAAACCAAATGTAAAACACACAGTTGGCTCAGCGTTGAAAATGTATTTGCCGTATGTGTTCATGAGTGTTGTACTTCTCCGTTTCATTTTCTCATTTTCCTCATGTTTCACCTTTTCTCGACAAAGCTCTGCTGCTTTTTCAGAATGGCCTTATTCAAAGCTCGGCCAATAGCTTGCCCTCTTCGCCCTGGCTTTTTTTCTGATAGGGCTTGATGTGTGTGAGCATGTTAGTGCCTCCATGTTGAATGTTACATACGACACAGTTTTTACCCCTAGATTGATACGAGACGTGATTTTTAGGACTGTTTCTTTGGCTTGAATTTTTACTGTAGTGGCTGACTTGGTGCAGAGGTAATGTACTGCACTGCCGTCTCTGTTCAGCGAGCTGTACGACTCCCAGCATGCCTTTAAAAAACTCCGAACATCCATAAATTGTAACATAGCTGACTGAGGCGAGACTTATAAAGTCTGTATATCCACAGCCGTCCATGCACTTTCAATAAGGCTTTCCGAAACATACCTTGTAGTTGATGAGAAGGGCTCTGAGTGAAATAGTCAATAAGCAAAAACAAAGACGGGGAAAGGCACAACGTGATTTGTGTATTTGTATGACATGCATGCTTCATTTATAGAATACTCTGTTTACCTGTACAAGAACAAATATTTTAAAAAGCACATTTGTTTTGTCCTAAAACGTACTGAACAAAATATGTGATGATACAGTTGAGTATGTTTGCATTGATTATCGTAGCAAGTATCAGTTCAGTCAGTTTTCATTCCACATATTGTCATTAAGGTATTTAGCGATTGCACAACTGTAGGTCGATATGACAATTTAAAAAGTATTTCCAAAGAAATCAGTCACTGAGCCTAGTTGTTATAAGTCTATGATAACATAGCTAAAGCTTTTTAGTAACATCTGGATTATGGGTCATATTATCTACACAGAAACTTCAGAATATTTAACTAGAGGCTTTTGGTTATATAAAGCAGAGTTCATTCAACATCACAAAACTGTACAGTTCATTTTTATCATTTAAAAACAACAGTGTTACTGTAGACAAACTAACATGATTTAGAACAAATTGAACTGAAGTATTTAATTTTTAACAGTCAACCATTCCCTGTGAGAGTTTTCCAACATTGCCATTTTAGCTTTTTTTTTTTTTTTGTTTCGTGTTTTGTTTTTGATAGCAACTACTGTCTCACTAACACCACTTATTTTGGCTGTAAAGTAGCGCTGATATTATTTTGAGAATTACATCTGCTTTTACATACAGTAGCTCTGAAACTTGTTTTATTTGTCTATGCACCTCAATGTATGTTTCCCTTCCTGGCATTGTGAATTGGCCAAGAAATTGATGTAATCGCATAAAAAGATGGCTTCCATCATAAAAGTGTTACATGACCAAAACCAACACATTATGCATGATTTGCTGTTATTACAGTGTTTTTATACATCATGTTTCACGGTTGCCTCATTTTCATGCTGGTTTCACAATACTGCTGAATTCAGTAAGCCGTTATTCACCATTTGAACAGTTTAGCCTCCATGTATTTACCATTTAGCTGTACTTTGTCTTTTTTTTGTAAACTGAACATCTAAATTTCTCTCTTAATATGTGAATGTGTGTATGTTTACGGTCGAAAGCCAATGCCAACGTGTTATTTTTGCTATCATTGTTTTCCTTCCACATTTGTACTGTATTCTGAACTAATAAAAGCATAAAATTGACAAGCTGAGGCTTTTTTTTTAATCTGTTAGACTTGACTTGAGTGTTTCAGTCTTTTCCCCAGTCTTTTTTCAGTTTCGTTTTCTTCTTAAAGTAATGTGTATTTTTGAAGGTCAGCAGATGTTTACGTTTTTGTCATGTGACGGCTTCCAAACATGTTCGTTCCCACGCAATGTGTGACGTGCTCTTTTGTGGTTTTGCTCCTCTCACACCCCCTCAATTCTTATCAGCCCGCACCAGCCTCACATACACCACTGATAGTCAAGAGTGCCAACGTCTCTGTATGTAAAAATGTCACATTAAAGGGGTTTAGAAATTAATATTAACTATGCCACTTCCTACATTGAGGAACTTAATTAGGACACTTGCAGGTTTTTCCCCATTTAGTGTTTGTTTTCTGAAGTTTAACTTGGATGACTTGATCCAGTTTATTGATTTTGAAGCTAAATCAATTTCTGGCTCTTGTAAGTTTAAGAAATGGTGAGATTCAGGAAATACATCCAGAAATGCCCCATTTGTGTATGTGTAAAAGAGAGGGGTCTTGTGGGAAGCCAAGTCATTACGTGTTTATCAGTCAGTGTAAGAGTGAACAGAGAGTGTGACGAGGGAAGATAGTAGTTGGATGACTTGTGGTTGACGGAGGAGAGATAGAAAGAGGAACAGTGTGACGAAATAGAAAGCTTTGCTAGAACACCACTATGTAGGAAGAATCCCACAGCAAACAGCTACAAAAGAAGCCAGAAGAGGAACAGGATGGATGAAAACCCAGCTGTTCATCAGGTGAGGCTTTCAAGATAAACCCAGTTCATCATTTTTGGTCTTGTGCCAGTTTTATTAATAGGACAGTGGTAGTAACAGGAAATGACAGAAGAAGGTGGGATGGGATCAGGAAACACCACCGGCCAGATTCGAACTCAGGTTACCTATATAAGCACCACCAAGAACATTTAACAATGCTGTTTTTGCCTAAATAGTAAATTTCTTAAAAGTTTTCTAGCATGTAATGTATGAGTTGAATGTCCACTAGTCATCAGCACTGTGCCCTTAACCAAGGCACTTTTTAGGTTACTGTAAAAAAGGGAAGTTCACAATGCTGTTCAATTTGTTTCAGTTGTACAGTTTGTTAATTTTGTGCAAAGCTTAGAGTAGCTAAACATTGTTCAGCTGAACTGTGCACATTTATTTTATAGACTTTATGTTTTGTTCCATTCATGCAATAAATGCATGTCCACTGCTGAGCTGAACTAATTTCATGCACAATGCAGACAAAATTTAACAATTTAACAATAATTTATACAATTTAAAATCAATCCGAGCTACAGAAATGTATTGTAATTTTTACAAATAAAGCTTCATATTATGAGAAGGCTACTTTCTACGACCTTTATGTTCTGCAGTCTTGGCAAAAATTAGATTCCTCCAATCTAAAAAACAAGAATCGAAAAAGAACCGAAAACAACAATTCTTGGAATCGAATGCCATCGATTCCAGAACCAGGAATCGGAATCGGACTCGATTCCAAAAATTTCAGAACCGACCAGCCTTAGTGCCATCATCAACTGTACTAAACAAGCTGAGAGAACTTACATTTTAATATTGCTGTAATATTGTTGTCAAGCTCATCTTGTTGCTTGGCCTATTGTTTTGTACATTTTAAGTTTTTCTTTTCTTTAGAAATGTTTAAGGCAATAGCCGATGCCCTCGTGAACATCGATTGCTGTCCTTTCCTTTCGCACTAAATGTCCTGTCAGGTTTCCATCAACCGTGTAAGTGATACCCTTACGGAAATTAACCATGGTTTTATTGTAGTAAAAGTGTAGTAACCATGGTTTGTTGGCATATTGACTACCATTTGTATAACCACAATTTTGCTTCAAATACCACAGTTAAACAATTAGCAAAACCAAGGTTTTTTTTTTTGTTTTGTTTTGGTTTTTTTTGGCTTAATTTGAAGTAAAACCATGGTTCATTTTCATAAGGGTAAAAAAAAGAAGGAAGAAAGACTATACAGAAAAGATGATATCAAATCAAAATGCCATGTGCCTGTGTTTATTGATGAAAAGTTGTATAAATAGGGAAACATATATTTTCTCTCAAAACATGAAAGACATCGAAGCAAATTTCAATATTGTTGTTTATTGAAACATTTGTGTTTCATCATTTTTATTGTACTTTAGTGAACATTCCTTGAACTCGCTGTCATTGTGGTTGGATGTTTGACTGCCAATGTAATTTCAATCCGTCGTAAAGTCTATGAGTTATGCATTTCTGCTTTTCCCACTTGTGCTTTTCAATTGACTTTTCTGTACAAAACGTCCATCTCAATAAAACATAAAGAGTGAGTGAGTCATTTGCTAACCTTATATCCCCACAGGAAATGGTCACAACGCCAGAGGAACAGCCTCGACCAAATCCAGTGGGCTGCAACAAGTACCGCAGGCTCCTATTGGTTGTTATTTCTATCGCTCTCTTCGCAGCTGTGTTAGGTTTGGGGGTCTATTCCCACCTGCAAAAGACTGCAGACCCCTGGACATCAAAATGGAAATCAGGTACACACTTAGGAACTTGGTTTTACTCTGGTACAGTTTTTATATTGGTAATAGTAATCCTAATTTCTCCCTCTTGTTCCAGCTGCTCCTCCTTGCCTTTCTCCCGCCTGTCTTAGAGCATCAGAGCATTTTTCTGTCTCCATGGATCCCTTTTCTCGGCCCTGTGACTACTTCCTGTTTGCATGTGGGACCGAGGGATCTTCCACCAACAAGGGGAGACACAGAGTAAAGGGGCTCTCCAATGAAGACAGTGGAGAACTGGACAAAAAAAGAGAAGTGAGGACAGGAGGACTTGTGAGGATGAGAAAAGAGAGAGATGTTCAAGAAAACAGCGATGGACGGCTAGTCAAATTTCCAGACAGAAAGACTGCTTTACTGAAAACTATCAAGGAAATATTAGGTTAGTGAAATTCCACTGTGTATATTTTGTACA